>NC_092049.1:63009391-63234841 GCF_003086295.3 Arachis hypogaea | reverse complement strand
AATGAAGAGTTGAAAGCAACACAACAACAACAAGAAACTCAAGTCCACAACATTTGAAGACAAGTATAGTGTCTTAGGACTTAGGTAACTTCTTGTTAAGAACCAATTGCTAAATCTCTCAACACACACTCACAAAATGTTTTGATGCACATCTTGCAATTCGATGCTAGCCAAATGGTTTAAAAACTTGTTTTCAAAGGTACAAAAGCATAGGAATTGACTCCAACAAGTTTGAGATCAATCCTAAGTATTTTGAAGTGATTTTAAGCCATTCTTTAAGGTTTGCATCGATGCACACTCATCTTGCATCGATGCAAAGCATGCGACGACTTGTTGCATCGATGCAAAGATGTTTGCATCGATGCAACCTAGCTGAAAATTCAAATTTCAGCTTCAAAGACACATTTGCATCGATGCAAAGTGTTATGCATCGATGCAAATGATTCAAAAACATAAAAAACGGCTAGTTTTGACAAAAAGGTTCCATCCCATTAACTCCCCAACGTTTCTAAGGTTGGGGAGTCTATAAATAGATGGATTGAAGCCTTATTTCAAATACGTGAGTATTTGCAAACTATCTTGTTCATATTCTTTCATTCTACACATTTTAAGGTGTTATAATACACAATTGAGAGAGCAATATCAATTGGTTCAATAGTGCTAAACTTGTAATCATACACTCTTCTAGAGAGTACTCATTCATCTCAACAATTCTTTGAGAATTGTTTTCTTGTACACTTTGTAAATTGGAGTGTGATCTCCAAGGTTGAGTCAAGAGTTATAAACACTATAGTCGGTGAGGATACCAAAGAAGTATACTAAGTACTCAAGGCAAATCTTAGAGAAGGTATCTTTAAGTGGAGTGGGTTAGTATACGAGTGGTGATCATATACCGTGAGGTGTTAGAAACTAAGGACTCGGATTGTAAAAGGTTTTGCGCGAGCACCTTGAAGCTTGGCAATAGTGGAACTTCTCAATAGCGATTGAGAAAGAAAGTGGACGTAGGACAAGGATTGTGCCGAACCACTCTAAATAGCGTTTGCATCTCTCCAAACTCATCTCTTCAATATTATTGTCTTTTACCTTTGAGCAAATAAATTGTGATCGAAAAGTAGCTTCGTAAGTACTTAAGGAATAGCTTAAGTCCGATTGGTGAAAAGCTTGATCAATTTATTTGAGTTGTGTCTATTGGAAAGTAAAAGCTTCTTATAAATGCTTAGCAATTGAGTTAAGCTCTTGGAAAAATACTAGTACAATAACACTTTTGTATATTGTCTTTAACTTTCGCAAAAAGATTCATTGTTGTTGCAATACTCAATTCACCCCCCTCTTGAGTAATTGTGCATAGGTTCTACAAGTGGTATCAGAGCTTAACCCTTTGAAAGACTTAACCGTTTAAGGGAAAAGATCATGGCAAGCACAAGCTTTAACAACAACAACACTAGTGAAGGTAACTCAACCGCTAGACCTCCTCTTTTAGCGGAACAAATTACTCTTATTGGAAAAATAAGATGAGAATTTGGATCCGTTCTCAAGATGTGAGAATTTGGAAAGTGATTGAGAATGGAAATCACATTCCAACAAAGACAACAAGCGCTAAAGAAGGAGAAGTCTCCGTCTCAAAGCAAGTACCGAAAGGAGAAGATGAATATAGTGACGATGATTGGAAGAAAGTGGCAATGAATGATAAAGCCATCAACTTCATTCATTGTGCACTTAACGAGCATGATTATATGAAGATCTCTACATGTGAAACCGCTAAAGAGATTTGGGATAAACTCCAAATCACTTACGAAGGAACCGACCACGTTAAAGAATCAAAGTATTTATGTTGGTTCATGAATGGGAAAATTTTAAAATGAAAGATGAAGAGAGCATTGAAGAAGCTCTTGAAAGATTCTCCAAGATCTTCAACAACCTAAGCATGCTTGGCACAAAATACAATGATAAACAAATTGTGACCAAGGTGCTTACAAGCCTTACACCAAAATGGAACTCCAAAGTGAACGCCATTGTGGAAGGAAGGCTCTATGATCAACTTACATTTGATCAACTACGAGGTAATCTTCTCACCTATGAAATGACTATGCTAAATAGACAAAAAGGTGAAGAAAGCAAGAAGAAAAGTCTCGCCCTTAAAACAACATCACTACAAGAAGAGAGTGATGATAATGAAGAAGAAGGAGATGAAGAATTTGCACTCTTATTAAAAAGATTCAATAAGTTTGCAATGAAGAAAAACTTCAAGAGCAAAACAAAGGTACCAAAATGCTATGAGTCTGGAGAAGTTGGACACATTAAACCCAATTGTCCAAAACTTCAAAAGGAGGACAAAAACAAGAAATTTAAGAAGAAGGAGAAAGCATACATATCATGGGAGAACGAGGATGAATCCGACTCCGATGACGACGAGGTTGCAAATCTTTGCTTAATGGCAAGCGAAGAAAAGGTTAGTGATGACAACTCCACTTCTTTTAATTTACAAGATGAATATGATGCCTTACTTGAGGTGTACACAAAACTTACCCAAGATTATTCTCTCCTAAAGAAAAAGAATATGGATCTTTTAAAACAAAATGAGACGTTGAAAAACGAGAATATCAATCTTGGAAAAGATAAGTGTAGCACAAGTAGTGATCCATACAAATCTTGTAAAATGCATGAAAATGAAATTACAAATCTTAAGAACACTTTAGCTAAGTTCAATGAATCTTCAAAGAACTTAGATAAAATGTTGAAAAACCAAAAGCATGTTCATAATAAGGAAGGTTTAGGTTTTGAAAAAGGAAAATTTAAAAATACTAAAACTCCTATTAGGCAACCGCAAGCCCAAAAGGCAAGCATGCCTAAAAGGAATGAAGCCTTTAAACATCCTCCTCAACATGCTTCGTTTAGAAATTATAATCACAATGCATATAGATCAAAAGATGTTGCATTTAGGAAACAACCTAGGCAACCATTTAGAAACATGCATAGGATGCATAATCCAAATGTCATATGTCATTATTGTAATAAAGTAGGTCATATAGCACCCGTATGCTTTACTAGAATTAAACATATAAACTTTCGTAGTCAAGATACGAGATGGGCACCTTATGGGCATTATGCTCATACTAACCATCAAGGACCCAAATTCACTTGGGTACCTAAATCCCAATTTTAATTGTTTTGTAGGTACGTGTTGGAGCTAAGGATACAAATTGGTATGTTGATAGTGGATGCTCCAAACACATGACCGGCGATGAATCAAAGTTCACCGCAATAGAGCCTACAAACGGAGGAAACGTGATCTATGGAGACAACAACACCGGCAAAGTAATCGGCGTTGGAAAAGTTGGTAAAAATGCTTCTACCTCCATAGATAATGTTATACTTGTCAAAGGTCTCAAACATAATCTCATTAGTGTTAGCCAACTTTGTGACAAAGGAAACTTAGTCACCTTTGATTCAAAATGTTGTTTGATAAAAAGGCAAGACACTAATGAAATTGTGCTAATTGGGCACCGTGTTGACAATGTATACATGATTAATCTAGATGAAGTTTCCTCAAATGATGTGAAATGCCTTGTTAGTAAAAATGATGAACTTGGTTATGGCATCGTAGAGTAGCTCATGCTAACATGGACCATCTTAGCAAGTTGGTCTCTAAAGAGTTAGTAATTGGCTTACCAAAGCTACGTTTTGAAAAAGACGTCCTTTGCGACGCATGTCAAAAGGGAAAACAAGTAAAGGCCTCTTTTAAATCCAAAAACATTGTTTCAACAACAAGGCCATTGCAACTTTTGCACATGGATTTATTTGGTCCTTCTAGGACTATGAGCTTTGGTGGCAATTACTATGCTTTAGTTATTGTTGATGATTACTCTCGATTTACATGGACCTTGTTCCTAGCAAACAAGAGTGATGCATTTCGAGCATTCAAAAGATTAGCCAAAGTTATTCAAAATGAAAAGAATTTGCATATATCATCTATTAGAAGTGATCATGGTGGAGAATTTGAAAACAATCTTTTTGAAACTTTTTGTGAAGAAAATGGCATTGAGCATAATTTTTCCTCTCCTAGAACACCACAACAAAATGGTGTGGTTGAAAGGAAAAATCGTCATTTAGAAGAAATGGCGAGAACTATGCTCAATGAGGCCAATATTCCTAAGTACTTTTGGGCGGATGCGGTTAGTACCGCGTGTTATGTTATGAATAGGATTATCATTCGACTTATTCTTAAGAAAACACCGTACGAATTGTACAAAGGAAGAAAGCCAAATATTTCCCACCTTCACGTCTTTGGCTGTAAATGCTTTATTCTAAATAATGGAAAAGATAACTTAGGCAAATTTGATGCTAAGGCTGATGAAGAAATCTTCTTAGGCTACTCTTTAACTAGCAAAGCTTTTAGAGTATATAATAAACGCATCATGACTATGGAAGAAAGTATTCATGTCGCTTTTGATGAAACTAACCGTTGTTGTGCTAGAAAAGATTTTGATGAAAATGTAGAAAACTTTGATTCACTAAATTTGAATGGTGAAGACAAAGAAAAAGATTTAAATGAAGCCTCTACAAGCTCAACAAAGGATAGTGTTCAAGTTGAAGAAATTGAACCATCACAAGCACAAATAAATGCACTTCCAAAGGACTGGCGTACTTCAAAGGATCATCCTCTAGACAACGTCATTGGTGATGTTTCGAAAGGGGTAACAACTCGATCCACTTTTAGAAATTTATTTGCATATAGTGCTTTTGTTTCTCAAATTGAACCATCTACCATTGAGTCCGCAATTGATGATGAACATTGGGCTATGGCAATGCAAGAGGAGCTTAACCAATTCAAACGAAATGACGTTTGGGAATTGGTGCCTAAACCAAGTAATCAAACAATTGTAGGAACAAAATGAGTTTTTAGAAATAAACTCGATGGAAATGGTACAATTGTTAGAAACAAAGCTAGATTGGTAGCTAAAGGTTATAATCAAGAGGAAGGCATTGATTATGACGAAACTTATGCTCCCGTAGCTAGATTAGAAGCTATTAGGATGTTACTTGCTTTTGCATCCTCTTATAACTTCAAACTTTATCAAATGGATGTTAAGAGTGCCTTTCTTAATGGTTTCATTCAAGAAGAAGTATATGTTGAACAACCTCCCGGTTTTGAGGATTATGAAAATCCTAATCATGTTTTTAAACTCAAGAAAGCTCTTTATGGTCTTAAACAAGCTCCAAGAGCTTGGTATGAACGTTTGAGCAAGTTTTTAATAGAAAAAGGTTTTAGAAGAGGGAAGGTTGATACAACTTTATTTATCATGATTGAAAACAAAAATATCCTTTTGGTACAAGTTTACGTCGATGACATAATATTTGGTTCAACTAACGAATCACTTTGCAAGTTTTTCTCAAACCTCATGCAAAGTGAATTTGAAATGTCCATGATGGGCGAACTCAACTTCTTCCTTGGTCTTCAAATCAAACAAGGAAAAGAAGGAACTTTCGTTAGCCAAACCAAATATTGCAAGGAATTGCTCAAAAGATTTGGAATGGACAATGCTAAGGCAATGGACACACCAATGAGCACTACTTGCTACCTTGACAAAGATGAACAAGGTAAAAACATAGATGTAAAGAAGTATAGAGGCATGATAGGATCATTACTTTATCTAACGGCAAGTAGGCCAGATATCATGTTTAGTGTATGCATGTGTGCGAGATACCAAGCTAATCCTAAGGAATCTCACTTAAGTGCGGTGAAAAGGATTATGAAGTATCTCATAGGAACATTAAATGTTGGATTGTGGTATCCGAAAGGATCCACTTGTGATTTGATTGGTTATTCCGATTCCGATTTTGCCGGTTGCAAATTGGATAGGAAAAGCACTAGCGGCACTTGTCACTTGCTAGGAAACTCTCTTGTTTCATGGCATAGTAAGAAACAAGTAAGTGTAGCCTTGTCTACCGCCGAAGCCGCGTATGTAGCCGCCGGTAGTTGTTGCGCCCAAATTTTATGGATGAAACAACAACTTGTGGACTGTGGACTCATGCTTGATCACATTCCTATCAAATGTGATAATACTAGTGCAATAAATTTAACCAAGAATCCGGTTCAACATTCAAGAACCAAGCATATTGAGATTAGACATCACTTCATAAGAGACCATGTTGAAAAGGGTGATGTGGTTATTGAATTTGTCGAAACTAGTAAACAACTAGCGGACATCTTCACTAAACCTTTATGTAAAGAAAGTTTTTTTAACATCCGAAATGAACTTGGTATCTTGGATTCTAATCTAATATGATTTGTTTGAATTCATTGTATTTATATTGCTATTTTTGTATCTCTTACTAACTTAAGCATTGGAGATATCCAATTAGCCATTGTTTTGTAGGTTTATGAGTTGATGAATGAGTGATTAATCTTGAGGTAGATTGAAGAATTTGAAGATTATAAACAATGGAAGATCAACAAATTGAAGTTTATAATAGTTTAAGTGAGTATATACATGATGGAACTCAAAGGATTGAAGAAAGAACCACCAAAGGATGAAAATCTGGTGATTTTGGGCAAAATGATGCATGTTGCATCGATGCAACCAAGCTTTGCATCGATGCAAAGCACACAACGTGCTATGTGCATTGATGCAAAGCCTATTGCATTGATGCAAACACGACCAAATTGCACAAAAACACGTGAATTTGGCATTTTTGAGCAACAAAACCCACTTTTCATCATCTTCAACCTCACAACTCATATCCCCACATTCAAACCTCCATAACCTCCAAAACAAGCTCACATATAGCTTCATACAACTCACAAAACTTAGATACCCACTACAAACAAATTACATATTTGAAGTCCCCACATTCTCCTCTACAAAACCCATAAAACAAAATCATCCACAATGCCTAGAATCAAGAGAACCATCAAGAAGTCAAAAGGCTCTTCAAGTGTGGTTCCACCTCCAAATGATCATCCTTTGGCAAGGTACTTTGCTTCTAATGAAGATCTTCAATTCTATGAGGCAAGGCTCGCCGGAAGAAAGGAAATTCCTCCGAGGTATTTGGATCCAACCCTTCTTGTCATTCATAAGTTTGATACTCTTAAGGCTATTCTAGTTCATCAAGGCCTCATGGATTTTGTTCAAATTAAGAGTAAATATTATCCGGATTTAGTTGCCATAGCCTATAGTACACTCATGCTTGAGATTAATGAGGAAGATGAATCAAATTTCACATTATTCTTCAAGATAGGAAGAAAGGATTATAGGCTAGATGGTGATGAGTTAGCCACCATTTGGGAGTTGCCAAATCAAGGTGACTTGTTTCAAGGTGGTAAAACCCCAATTGATGAATGGGGTTATTCAAAGGACAATGCCATGCATTTGTTCAACCTTGTACAAGGAGCTCACTCCAAAATTAGTTGCAATTCAATGAGTGCGGAACATAGAACTTTGTTATATCTAGTCACCTATGTATTGCAACCTAGAATATCCGGGCATGCGAATGTAAATGATGAAGATTTGATTGTCATGTGGGCTATGATGAATGGGATTAAGATTAATTGGCCATACTTTATAGTACAACATATGATTAGGCTCAAGATGAAGGATAGGAATGGTGGATTAGGATTCCTTTGCCTAGGGTCTAAAGTCTTTGATTATGTTGGTATTGATATATCAAATGAGATTGCCAAGGAAGTACCACCTCAATCTTGTATCAACACTCATATTCTCAACAAAATGGAAAGAAGAAATGTTGATGAACAAGGTCCTCAAGAGCAAGCTCCTCCACAAGCACCTCAAGCTCAAGAACCACCCTCCTTGGTTGATGTAATGAGAGAATTACAATCCATCAACCAAAACATCCAAAGGATTGAAGTAGAGCATGGTAGGCAACTTGAAGCACTTAATCGTCGTGTGTCTCGTGTAGATCATCGCACGGGTCGCTTGGATCGTCGTATTGATGACTTATATGAGCATTTCGGCATCCACCTACCGTATGAAGAGGATAATGATGATGATGAAGACCAAGATTGATTGTCTCCTCTTCATCAAGTCACTTTTTATTGCTTTATGTTTATTTGATTATATGAATTGTTAAACTAACTCCTAGTAAGCTAAGGATTTCTATTATGGTTTAAATACTTTGATATTTCCTTCATAATTTTGTTTAATGATTAATGCTTGTATGCTTATTTGGTGAATAACTCAAAATAGGCTTGGTACCCCTATTTTAAGTTAATGTGCATGCCTTGATATATTTCACTTCTTTAGGGGGAATTATGCATGCTTGTTATATATAAAAAGGAGGAAATCAAATTCATTGTTTTATGCATGCTTCTATGACACATTTCAAACTCCTTTCTTTTTGATAATGTCAAAAGGGGGAAGAAAAGTTTGAGGATATTTGAAGTTTTGAACTTTTGAAAAAGAAGAAATTTGAGGATTTGAAAAGAAGAAATAAGTTTGCGAAACAATGATTTCAAAAAGACTTCCGCTAAGCAAAAACTTTTTGATATCTAAATCGTTTTCTTTGATAAACGCCCTTTAAGGGAACAAATGCACATATTTAGGGGGAACTCCTGCAAAATTTTTTTTGTGAAGTCTTCTCCAAAGCTTTCTATAAAACTAAGTGCATTATTGTTGCTTTCAAAATCATTTATAAATGCATATCCTCAAAATTGGTTTGTCATTATCAAAAAGGGGGAAATTGTAAATCATGTTACTTGTATGCGAAGTTTGTATTCGTAGGTTTTGATGAATGACAAACCAACAAACGACATGAAAGACAAACCAACAAACAACTTGAATGAACAAGCATGTTAAAAGATCAACCAACATTCAACGTTGAGGAATGAAGAGTTGAAAGCAACACAACAACAACAAGAAACTCAAGTCCACAACATTTGAAGACAAGTATAGTGTCTTAGGACTTAGGTAACTTCTTGTTAAGAACCAATTGCTAAATCTCTCAACACACACTCACAAAATGTTTTGATGCACATCTTGCAATTCGATGCTAGCCAAATGGTTTAAAAACTTGTTTTCAAAGGTACAAAAGCATAGGAATTGACTCCAACAAGTTTGAGATCAATCCTAAGTATTTTGAAGTGATTTTAAGCCATTCTTTAAGGTTTGCATCGATGCACACTCATCTTGCATCGATGCAAAGCATGCGACGACTTGTTGCATCGATGCAAAGATGTTTGCATCGATGCAACCTAGCTGAAAATTCAAATTTCAGCTTCAAAGACACATTTGCATCGATGCAAAGTGTTATGCATCGATGCAAATGATTCAAAAACATAAAAAACGGCTAGTTTTGACAAAAAGGTTCCATCCCATTAACTCCCCAACGTTTCTAAGGTTTGGGGAGTCTATAAATAGATGGATTGAAGCCTTATTTCAAATACGTGAGTATTTGCAAACTATCTTGTTCATATTCTTTCATTCTACACATTTTTAAGGTGTTATAATACACAATTTGAGAGAGCAATATCAATTGGTTCAATAGTGCTAAACTTGTAATCATACACTCTTCTAGAGAGTACTCATTTCATCTCAACAATTCTTTGAGAATTGTTTTCTTGTACACTTTGTAAATTGGAGTGTGATCTCCAAGGTTGAGTCAAGAGTTATAAACACTATAGTCGGTGAGGATACCAAAGAAGTATACTAAGTACTCAAGGCAAATCTTAGAGAAGGTATCTTTAAGTGGAGTGGGTTAGTATACGAGTGGTGATCATATACCGTGAGGTGTTAGAAACTAAGGACTCGGATTGTAAAAGGTTTTGCGCGAGCACCTTGAAGCTTGGCAATAGTGGAACTTCTCAATAGCGATTGAGAAAGAAAGTGGACGTAGGACAAGGATTGTGCCGAACCACTCTAAATAGCGTTTGCATCTCTCCAAACTCATCTCTTCAATATTATTGTCTTTTACCTTTGAGCAAATAAATTGTGATCGAAAAGTAGCTTCGTAAGTACTTAAGGAATAGCTTAAGTCCGATTGGTGAAAAGCTTGATCAATTTATTTGAGTTGGTGTCTATTGGAAAGTAAAAGCTCCTTATAAATGCTTAGCAATTGAGTTAAGCTCTTGGAAAAATACTAGTACAATAACACTTTTGTGTATTGTCTTTAACTTTCGCAAAAAGATTCATTGTTGTTGCAATACTCAATTCACCCCCCTCTTGAGTAATTGTGCATAGGTTCTACAGGGTCCTATTCCGACACTAGTGGGAACCGACAGATGATTAGCCGTGCGGTAGCTGTACATGGTATTTTTCATCCGAGACGAGAAATCCAACAGTTGATTAGACGTGCAGAGATCGTACCTGGTATTTTTCATCCGAGAAGATCATACAGCTTGCCATGGAAGGGAGCACGCATTATTGGAAGAAGGCAATAGGAAAGCAGAGGTTCAGAAGCAACAAAGCATCTCCAAACGCTTATCTGAAATTCCCACCAATGAATTACATAAGTACCTCTATCTTATTTTATGTTTTATTTATATTTTAATTATCAAAACCTCATAACCATTTGAATCCGCCTGACTGAGATTTACAAGATGACCATAGCTTGCTTCAAGCCGACAATCTCCGTGGGATCGACCCTTACTCACGTAAGGTTTATTACTTGGACGACCCAGTGCACTTGCTGGTTAGTTGTGCGGAGTTGTAAAAAGTGTGAATCACAATTTCGTGCACCAAGTTTTTGGCACCGTTGCCGGAAATTGTTCGAGTTTGGGCAACTGACGGTTCATCTTGTTGCTTAGATTAGGTAATTTTATTTTATGTTTAAGTTTTTTTTTTATTTTTTATTTTTTATTTTCGAAAAAAATACAAAAAAAAATTAGTTTTCGAAAAATTCAAATAAAAAAAAGTGTTCTTCAGAATTTTTAAGAATGAATTCTAGAGCTTCTTGAGATATGTTGAAGCTTGGCTGGCTGTTAAGCCATGTCTAATCTTTTGGACCAAGGTTTCTACTTTTCATTGTAGAAAGGACATGTCTGTATTTGTATGCTGAAGCTTGATTGGCCATTTGGCCATGTATAATTCTTTTGGACCGAAGCTTTAGACTAACATTGCCTGAATCCTGGAATTCTTATTAAAAATTTTGTATTTCTTTATTTTCTTTTTTCCAAAATAATTTTCGAAAATTACAAAAAAAATTTAATAAAACCATAAAAACCAAAAATTTTGCGTTTCTTGTTTGAGTCTAGTGTCAAATTTTAAGTTTGGTGTCAATTGCATTCTTTTAATTTTCTTAAAATTTTCGAAAATTCATGCATGTGTCCTTCTTTGATCTTCAAGTTGTTCTTGATGATTTTCTTTGTTTGATCTTTACATTTTCTTGTTTTGTATATTTTCTTGTTTTTCATATGCATTTTTGAAGTATTAGTGTCTAAAGTTTAAAAATTTTTAAGTTTGGTGTCTTACATGTTTTTCTTTTCTTAAAAATTTTCAAAAATATATTCTTGATGTTCATCATGATCTTCAAAGTGTTCTTAGTGATCATCTTGACATTCAAAGTGTTCTTGCATGCATTATTTGTTTTGATCTTAAATTTTTATGTCATGTGTCATTTTATTTTTTTTCTCTCTCGTTATTAAAAATTCAAAAATAAAAAATAATATATTTCTCTTATTTTACTCATAAATTCTGAAATTTTGGGTTGATTTAGTCAAAAGTTTTAAATTTTAGTTGTTTCTTGTTAGTCAAGTCAAAATTTCAAAATAAAAATTCAATCTTTTCAAATCTT
The DNA here is from genome assembly GCF_003086295.3 of Arachis hypogaea. NCBI lineage: Eukaryota > Viridiplantae > Streptophyta > Magnoliopsida > Fabales > Fabaceae > Arachis > Arachis hypogaea. The sequence goes on along the minus strand of NC_092049.1, from coordinate 63,223,096 downwards.
TTTCAAAATAAAATCTTTTTCATTTTTCTTTCATGTTTTCGAAAATTCTCTAAAATTGATTTTCAAAATCTTTTTCTTATTTTTATTTCATATTTTCGAAATTATTGCTAACATTTAATATTTTGATTCAAAAATTTTAAAGTTGTTACTTGCCTATTAAGAAAGGTTCAATCTTTAAATTCTAGAATCATATCTTTTAGTTTCTTGTTAGTCAAGTAATCAACTTTAATTTCAAAAATAAATCTTTTTAATTTCCTTTTCAAATCTTTTTCAAAATAATTTTCAATCATATCTTTTTCAAAATTTAATTTCAAAATCCTTTTCTAACTTCTTATCTTTTCAAAATTGATTTTCAAATCTTTTTCAATTAACCACTTGATTTTTTTGTTTGATTTTAAAAGTTTACTATTTCTTATCTTTTTTAAAACCACCTAACTACTTCTCTCTCTCTAATTTTCGAAAACCAACTAACAACTTTTTCAAAAATCCTTTTTATTAATTAATTTATTTAGTTTTCAAATTAATTTTATTTCTTTTAATAATTTCGAATTCTAACTAATAATTAAAATAAAAACTAAAATATTTTTTCTTTTTTTTAAACTAATATTCAAACCCTCTCCCTCTCTTTGTGTTCGAATTCTTCTCATTCTATCTTTACCTCATTCTTCTATTCTTCTACTCACATAAAGGAATCTCTATACTGTGACATAGAGGATTCCTCTTCTTTTCTATTCTCTTCTTTTTCATATGAGCAGAAATAGGGATAAAGACATTCTTGTTGAAACTGATCCTGAACCTGAAAAGACTCTGAAGAGAAAGCTAAGAGAAGCTAAAGCACAACACTTTGGAGAGGACCTGACAGAAATTTTCGAAAAAGAAGAAGACATGGCCGAACCCAACAATAATGGTGGAGATGCAAGGAAGGTGCTTAGTGACTTTACTACACCAACTTCTGACTTCTATGGAAGAAGCATCTCAATTCCTGCAATTAGAGCAAACAACTTTGAGTTTAAGTCTCAATTAGTTTATCTAATGCAGCAGAATTGCAAGTTTCATGGACTTTCATAGGAAGATCCTCATCAGTTTTTAGCTGAATTGTTACAAATCTGTGACACTGTTAAGACCAATGGGGTTAATCCTGAGGTCTACAGACTTATGCTTTTCCCTTTTGCTGTAAGAGACAGAGCTAGGATATGGTTGGACTCACAACCTAAAGAAAGCCTGAACTCTTGGAAAAAGTTGGTCAATACTTTCTTGGCCAAATTCTTTCCACCTCAAAAGTTGAGCAAGCTTAGAGTGGAAGTTGATGGGTTGGAATCGAATTCCAACACCTAAACTCACCGACAAGTGTACCGGGTCGCATCAAGTAGTAAAACTCACTTAGAGTGAGGTCGATCCCACAGGGATTGATGGATCAAGCAACTTTAGTGGGTGATTAGTTTAGTCAAGCTAACATTGATAATTTGAGTGAAAATTGAAGCAACAGAATGTAAATGACAAGGAATCTAAAGTGCAGAAAGTAAAATTGCAGAAACTTAAAGTGCAAGAAAGTAAAATAGCTGAAACTTAAATTGCAAGAAAAATAAATTGCATGAAATGTAAAGGGTGCTGGGTGCTGGAAAATTAAAGAAAGCAGTAAATCAAGACTTAGAACAATTGCAAGAATTGTAAATTGCAGGAAAATAAATCAAGATCACAGCAAGCTCAAATGGAAAACTTCAGAAAGTGAATTTGTAGAAGAGAATTGCAGAAGATCTTAAACAGAAATGATAAATTGCAAAAGAACTAAAACAGAAATGAAAACTTGCTTCGGATTTAAACTTAAAGAAACAATTGAGATCTGATCTTTAATTCTTAAATTCAGAAAGCAGAAAAACAATAGAACTCCAAGAGGAAGAACTCCAAAGAATTCTTCAATCTGAATCCAAAACTCAAAACAGAAAGTAGAAGTTGCTGAAACAAGGAAAATAAAAACAGAAAACTAAACTCAAATCCAATTCCTAGAACAATTGAGAAGAGAGGTAAAAGATGATTCTCAAGCTTAGAATCAATGAAGCTCTTCAATCTCAATTCAAATTTCAAGAACGGATAGCAGAAGTTGCAGAAGAGAATGAAAATGCAAAAAGAAGAACTCAGATCCAATCTCAATTCTCAAATTCAAAAAGGAAAATTAAAAGAGAGTTCTCTACTACTGCTCTCTATTAGAGCCAGCCTCCTTACAAAAAATGAAAATGATGCCTTATATAGGCTTTTTACAAAATTCTAAATTGAAATTGAAAACAAATTACAATAGAAATGAAATTCCTAATCTAATTGATCCTTGTGCCTTTGAGTTAATGGGCTTTGCTTGCTTTGGATTTGAAGAGGAGTGGATTTGGTTGACTTTTGATTGAAATTGGAAAATGGACCAAGGCACCTCCAGGGGAGCGTTCAGTTAACTAATCCAACTGAGCGCCCTCTTTGCTTTTGGCCTTCAAAAATTTGTTGCGTCCAAGCTCCTTGTGCGTGCCTTCATAGTGCTAAGTTAACAAAGTTAACTGAGCGCCCCTTTTGCTTGCATGGGACTCCCCTTCGAACCATTGCTCCACCATTTTGGCCAATTTCTCTTTACAAGTAGCGCTCAGTGAACTTAGGAAACGCAGCGTTACATGCTTGAGGGAAAGGCTCCCTCTTCGAGTCCTGGTGGATGCAATTCGGTGCCAAGTAAGATAACTGAGCGCCCTTGCCTTTGCTTCCTTGGGTGATGTAGCGCTTCCTTTGGCTCCCTGGGTGCTTGGTTCGAGCCCTGGTGGATGCACTCCTTGGTTTTGCGCATTGTTTTTTTTCCTTGGGGAGGCACAATAAAAGTAGAATAAATAACTGAGCGCTACATGTTTTCTTGGCTTCCTTGGATGAGCGCTCAGTTAAAATTATTCACGTAGTGCCCTTGCTTTAAGCCTTCATGCCAATGATGGTATTAATAATACTACATGCATGCTTCCTTCCTTAAATGAACGGTAGCCTTCATTCATTTATTTCATTGGCATAATTAACATTTCATGCATACATTCATTTACTTTAATAATGCCCATGCATTAGCATTAAAGCTTGATTTGTTCTTTTTCCAATTAACAATGAATGTTTCATGCTTCCATGGCTTTATTAATTAATAATCCTAATACTTTCATTTAATGAATATGGCATTAATAATACTAATGTGAATAAGCCAAGGTAGCATGCATTCATTTAATTCCTTTTCCATTTTTTTTTATCAAAGATATGAGACTCGAACCCGCAATCTCTTAATTGAGTATGAGGAGACTATGCCATTTGAGCTATTACTCATTGGCAATTCTTTCTCCATTGGCATAATAATTAAATGCATGCATGCATATGATAATTCATGATAATAAGGCCACGGCTTCATGGTCATGGGCCATGCTTTTAAAAGCGTGGCCTAAGGTTCCAAAACATGCTTAACTTCAAAGTGTGCCCAAAATTTTTTTTTTCTCCTTTTTAGCTTATTTTGTGCTTTTTGCTTCTTTTTCTTCTTATTTCCTACAAAGTTTATCAAATCAAAAGATCAAGGAAATATACCATTTAAGCATAAAAGCATTCAATATTTAAGCACAAATCATCAATTTCTTGTATGAAAAAGCATAGAAAAATATGACATAATGACATGTCATCACAACACTAAACTTAAACCTTGCTTGTCCCCAAGCAAGAAAAGAATCATGCAATAAAGATTGACAATCCAAGGTAAGAAGAATAGCAAGTTTAATGTTCATGGTAGGCTAGTTTTCTATGCATGTTACAATCACAAAAGAAATGTAAATGATTGATGCTTCTATCTAACTCAATTTATGAAATCTTTTTCTTATAATTCTCCCTTGAAACAAGCTTTTGATTTTTCTTATTAGCTTCTCCTTTCGGGTGTTTTACCCCATGAGTTAATAACAAAACTACGACTCTAAATGCTTTGTTTTCAAGTATTACTACTTGATACATAAGCACCACAAGCATTTAATTAGAGGACTTCATTAAACTCATTTGTTTCTTTTCTTGACTCTCTAATCATTGATGCTCAGAGCCTTAAGCTTTGAGGGAGTGCTTTTTGCACTTTGAGCCTAACCTTGACTCTAAGTGTTTTGTATTCAAGCTTTTTGCTTGATACATAAACACCACAAGTACTTAACAATTGAATTGTCATTGGTACTCAGAGCCTTCAGCTTTTTCATTCTTTCCCTTTTGCTTTTCTTGCCTTAACTGCATTTGCTTCTTCAATGTTTTCATGATTTTAAAAGATTTCACAAAATGTATTAGATGAAAACTTCAATTAAATAAAATCTAATGCAATTGATCAACAATCAATCATACTAGCTTTCCAATACTTGTATGTACATGCTAAATTCTTCTTTAATTCCTTGTTTGTTTATGATCATGATACTTTACTGCTTTTGAATTCACAAAACTCAAGTTGGTAGTCATAATGTCACAGCAACATGTTGCAAATCAAAATTCAGGCTACGCTTATTCATATCACACATGCATACAGAGAGGATAAAGACAATCATGCAATTTAAAGTGCTGGAAACAAAGGAGAGGAAAAGGAACTTTACAACCTTGTAATTCATCTTCTTTACTATTGTCCTTTTCCTTCTATTCTTCCTTCTTCCCATACCAATACTCAAAATGCTTGCTCATCCTCAAGCAACAATTAGAACAATGACTATGGGGCTAAGATTGATCATGAATGTCTTACACAATGAAATGTTAGTGGTACATATGTTTTAAGCAAGCAAAATTAAAGATAACAATCAAGGCACAGGAGACAGAGACATTGTGATTGCAAACATAAGAGAGTGTGCACAATACATTGCATAAAAGATAGTGGCACACCAAACTTAGTGTGACACTTTCACTTGAAATTGATGCAAGTATCGGTAAGGATTGGAAGCAAATTTTTGTTGCATAGTGGTGCACGAAATTGTGATCTCAACTGCGCCAACAACTTGGTACGCACGATCATAATCTCAATTCTTTTTCACAACTCTGCATAACTAACCAGCAAGTGCACTAGGTCGTCCAAATAATAAACCTTACGTGAGTAAGGGTCGATCCCACGGAGATTGTCGGCTTGAAGCAAGCTATGGTCATCTTGTAAATCTCAGTCAGACAGATTCAAATGGTTATGAGGTTTTGATAATTAAAAGATAAATAGAACATAAAAGAAGATAGAGATACTTATGTAATTCATTGGTGAGAATTTCAGATAAGCATATGGAGATGTTTTGCTCCTTCTGAATCTCTACTTTCCTACTGCCTTCATTCAATCATTCATACTCCTTTCTATGGCAAGCTGTATGTTGGGGGATCACCGTTGTCAATGGCTACCGTTCGTCCTCTCAGTGAAAATGGTCCAAATGCGCTGTCACCGCACGGCTAATCATCTGTCGGTTCTCACTCATGTTGGAATAGGATCCATTGATCCTTTTGCGTCTGTCACTACGCCCAACACTCGCAAGTTTGAAGCTCGTCACAGTCATCCCATCCCAGATCCTACTCGGAATACCACAGACAAGGTTTAGACTTTCCGGATCTCAAAAATGCTGCCAATTGATTCTAGCTTATACCACGAAGACTCTGATCTCACAATCAGGAGGCTAAGAGATATGCATTCAAGCTTGTTTTCATGTAGAACGGAAGTTTTTGTCAGGCACGTGTTCATAAGTGAGAATGGTGATGAGTGTCACTTGATCATTACATTCATCATGTTTTTGGGTGCGAATAAATATCTTAGAATAAGAATAAGCTTGAATTGAATAGAAAAATAATAGTACTTTGCATTAATTCATGAGGAACAGCAGAGCTCCACACCTTAATCTATGGGGTGTAGAAACTCCACCGTTGAAAATACATAAGTAATGAAGGTCCAGGCATGGCCGAATGTTCAGCCTCCAAATGTGTACAATATGATCTATGATAGCATAAAACTGATCAAAGATCTAAATTGATCCCAAGATAAAAATAAATCACTAAAAGTAGTTTTTATACTAAACTAGTAGCTAGGGTTACAAAAAATAAATAACTAAGTGCAGATAGTGCAGAAATCCACTTCTGGGGCCCACTTGATGTATGCTTGGGCTGCACATTAAAGCTTTCACGTGTAGAGACTCTTCTTAGAGTTAAACGCCAGCTTTGGTGCCAGTTTGGGCATTTAACTCTAGCTTTTATGCCAGTTCTGGCGTTTAACGCCAGAATAGGGTAGAAAGTGGGCGTTCAAACGCAGTTTGCGTTATCAAAACTCGGGCAAAGTATGGACTATTATATATTGCTAGAAATCCCAGGATGTCTACTTTTCAACGCAATTGAGAGCGCGCTAATTGGGTTTCTGTAGCTTCAGAAAATCCATTTCGAGTGCAGGGAGGTCAGAATCCAACAGCATCTGCAGTCCTTTTTCAGCCTCTGAATAAGATTTTTGCTCAGGTTCCTCAATTTCAACTAGAAAATACATGAAATCACAAAAAAACATACAAACTCATAGTAAAGTCCAGAAATGTGAATTTTGCATAAAAACATAGTAAAAATTAACTAAAACATACTAAAAACTATGTATAAATTATCCGCTCATCACAACACCAAACTTAAATTGTTGCTTGTCCCCAAGCAACTGAAAATTAAATAGGATAAAAATAAGAGAATATACTATAAATTCCAAAATATCAATAAAACTTAGCTCCAATTAGATGAGTGGGACTAGTAGCTTTTTGCCTCTGAACAGTTTTGGCATCTCACTTTATCCTTTGAAGTTCATAATGATTGGCATCTATAGGAACTTAGAATTTAGATAGTGTTATTGATTCTCCTAGTTCAGTATGTTGATTTTTGAACACAGCTACTTTATGAGTCATGGCCGTGGTCCTAAGCACTTTGTTTTCCAGTATTACCACCGGATACATAAATGCCATAGACACATAACTGGGTGAACCTTTTCAGATTGTGACTCAGCTTTGCTAGAGTCCCCAATTAGAGGTGTCCAGGGTTCTTAAGCACACTCTTTTTGCTTTGGATCACGACTTTAACCGCTCAGTCTCAAGCTTTTCACTTGACACCTTCACGCCACGAGCACATGGTTAGGGACAACTTGATTTTTAGCCGCTTAGGCCAGGATTTTATTCCTTTGGGCCCTCCTATCTATTAATGCTCAAAGCCTTGGATCCTTTTTATTTTACCCTTGCCTTTTGGTTTTAAGGGCTATTGACTTTTTCTGCTTGTTTTTTCTTTTTCTCTCTTTTTTTTGCAAGCTTTTCACTACTTTTTTTTTGCTTCAAGAATCAATTATATGATTTTTCAGATTATCAAATAACATTTTCTCCTTTTTCATCATTCTTTCAAGAGCCAACAATTTTAACATTCATAAACAACAAATTTAAAAAATATGCACTATTCAAGCATTTATTCAAAAAACAAAAAGTATTGTCACCACATCAAAATAATTAAACTAATTTCAAGGATGAATTTGAAATCATGTACTTCTTGTTCTTTTGTGATTAAAAACATTTTTTATTTAAGAAAGGTGATGGATTCATAGGACATTCATAGCTTTAAGGCATAGACACTAGACACTAATGATCATGTAATTAAGGGCACAAACATAAACAAACATAAAGCATAGAGAACGAAAACAGAAAAAAATAGACAAGGAGATTAAGGAATGGGTCCACCTTAGTGAGGGTGGCGTCTTCTTCCTCTTGAAGAACCAATAGTGTTCTTGAGCTCCTCTATGTCTCTTCCTTGCCTTTGTTGCTCCTCCCTCATAGCTCTTTGATCTTCTCTAATCTCATGGAGAATGATGGAGTGCTCTTGGTGCTCCACCCTTAGTTGTCCCATGTTGGAACTTAATTCTCCTAGGGAGGTGTTAATTTGCTCCCAATAGTTTTGTGGAGGAAAGTGCATCCCTTGAGGCATCTCATGGATTTCATGATGAGAAATTTTCTCATGCTCTTGTTGAGGTCCATGAGTGGGCTCTCTTGTTTGCTCCATCCTCTTTTTAGTGATGGGCTTGTCCTCTTCAATGAGGATGTCTCCCTCTATGACAATCCCAGCCGAATTGCAGAGGTGACAAATGAGGTGAGGAAAGGCTAACCTTGCCAAAGTGGAGGACTTGTCAGCCACCTTGTAGAGTTCTTGAGGTATAATATCATGAACTTCCACTCCCTCCCCAATCATGATACTATGGATCATAATGGCCCGATCCACATTTACTTCGGATCGGTTGCTAGTAGGAATGATAGAGCGTTGGATGAACTCTAACCATCCTCTAGCCACAGGCTTAAGGTCTGGTCTTCTCAATTGAACCGGGTTGTCTCTTGAGTCTCTTTTTCATTGAGCTCCGTCCACACATATGTCCATGAAGACTTGGTCCAACCTTTGATCAAAGTTGACCCCTCTAGTGTAGGGGCGTGCGTTTTCTTGCATCATTGACAAGTTGAACGCCAACCTTACATTTTCCGGACTGAAATCTAAGTGTTTCCCCCGAACCATTGTAAGCCAATTCTTTGGATTCGGGTTCATACTTTGATCATGGTTCCTAGTGATCCATGCGTTTGTATAGAATTCTTGAACCATTAAGATTCCGACTTGTTGAATAGGATTGGAGAGAACTTCCCATCCTCTTCTCCTAATCTCATGTCGGATCTCCGGATACTCACTCTTTTTGAGCTTGAAAGGGACCTCAGGGATCACCTTCTTCTTAGCTACAACTTCATAGAAGTGGTCTTGATGGACCTTTGAGATGAATCTCTCGATCTCCCATGACTCAGAGGTGGAAGCTTTTGCCTTCTCTTTCCTCTTTCTAGAGGTTTCTTCGGCCTTAAGTGCCATAAATGGTTATGGAAAAACAAAAAGCAATGCTTTTACCACACCAAACTTAAAAGGTTTGCTCGTCCTCAAGCAAAGAAGAAAGAATGAAGGGGGAGAAGAAGAAAATGGAGGAGATGGAGGGAGAGGGTGAATTCGGCCAAGGGGGTATAAGGTGTTTGTGATGTGTGAAATTGAAGGAGTGATGAGGGGTATATATAGGAGTGGGGGGAGGGTAGGTTCGTGTATTTGAGGAGGGAAAAAAAGTTTTGAATTTGAAGGTAGGTGGTGGTCTGGGGAAAAGTGAATGAGTTGATTGGTGAAGGGTATTTGGGAAGAGATATGGAGGTGATTGGTGAAGGGTATTTAGGGAAGAGTGTTATAAAAAGGTGTGAAGAAGAGAGAAGAAGAGGTGTGGTAGGTAGAGATCCTGTGGGACCCACAGATCCTGAGGGGTCAAGGACTTAGCATCCCTGGTCCATTTAGGCGTGCAAAACGCCCTTAGAGTGCACTTCTGGCGTTAAACGCCAGGTTGATGCTTGTTTCTGGCGTTTAACGCCTGCTTTTCTCCCTTTCTTGGCATTTAACGCAACTTGATGCCCTGTCTTGGCGTTAAATGCCAGTCTGGTGCCTGTTTCTGGCGTTAAACACCCAGAATGGTGCCAGACTGGGCGTTTAACGCCCATTCTGCTACTCTTACTGCCATTTAAACGCCAGTAAGCTCTTCCTCTAGGGTGAGCTATTTTTAATGCTGTTTTTCATTCTGTTTTTGATTTTTCAGTTATTTTTGTGACTTCACATGATCATCAACCTACAGAAAACATAAAATAACAATGGAAAATAAATAGATATAATTAAATAACATTGGGTTGCCTCCCAATAAGCACTTCTTTAATGTCAATAGCTTGACAGTGAGCTCTCATGGAGCCTCACAGATGATCAGAGCAGGGTTGGGGCCTCTCAACACCAAACTTAGAGTTTGATTGTGGCCTCCCAACACCAAACTTAGAATTTGAATGTGGGGGTTTTGTTAGACTCTGTATTGAGAGAAGCTTTTCATGCTTCCTCTCCATGGTTACAGAAGGAGAACCTTGAGTCTTGAATATAAGGTAGTCCTCATTCAACTTAAGGATCAACTTTCCTCTATCAACATCAATCACATCTTTTGCTGTGGCTAGGAAGGGTCTGCCAAGGATGATGTATTCATCCTCATCCTTCTCAGTGTCTAGGATTATAAAATCAGCAGGGATGTAGAGGCCTTCAACCTTCACTAGCACGTCCTCTACTAGTCCATAAGCCTATTTCATTGATTTGTCTGCCATCTCTAGTGAGATTCTTGCAGCTTGTACCTCAAAGATTCCCAGTTTCTCCATTACAGAGAGTGGCATGAGGTTTATCCCTGACCCCAGGTCACACAGAGCCTTCTCAAAGGTCATGGTGCCTATGGTACAAGGTATGAAGAATTTTTCGGGATCCGGTTTCTTCTGAGGTAATGTCTGCCTCATTAATGCATTCAGTTCATTGGTGAACAAGGGGGGTTCATCCTCCTGAGTCTCATTACCAAATAAATTGGCATTCAGCTTTATGATTGCTCCTAGATATTTAGCAACTTGCTCTTCAGTGATGTCTTCATCCTCTTCAGAGGAAGAATATTCATCAGAGCTCATGAATGGCAGAAGAAAGTTCAATGGAATCTCTATGGTCTTTGTATGAGCCTCAGATTCCTTTGGTTCCTCAAAGGAAAACTCCTTTCTGTCCAGAGGACGTCCCATGAGGCTTTTCTCACTGGGACTCATGTCCTCCTTACTCTCTCCAAGTTCGGTCATATTGGTCATGGTTATGGCCTTGCACTCTCTCTTGGGATTTTCTTTTGTATTGCTTGGGAGAGTACTGGGAGGAGTTTCAGTAATCTTCTTACTCAGCTGACTCACCTGTGCCTCCAAATTTCTGATGGAGGATCTTGTTTCATTCATAAAACTTAGTATGATCTTGGATAGATCAGAGACTATGGTTGCCAGGCCAGAATGGCTCTGTTCAGAATCCTCTATCTGTTGCTGAGAAGATGATGGAAAAGGCTTGCTATTGCTAAACCTATTTCTTCTACCATTATTGTTGAAGCCTTATTGAAGCTTCTGTTGGTCTTTCCATGAGAAATTTGGATGATTTCTCCATGAAGGATTATAGGTATTTCCATAGGGTTCTCCCATGTAATTCACCTCTGCCATTGCAGGGTTCTCAGGATCATAAGCTTCTTCTTCAGAAGATGCTTCTTTAGTACTGTTGGATGTAGCTTGCAATCCATTTAGACTCTTTGAAATCATATTGACTTGCTAAGTCAATATTTTGTTCTGAGCCAATATGGTATTCAGAGTATCAATTTCAAGAACTCCCTTTTTCTGAGGCGTCCCATTGTTCACAAGACTCCTCTCAGAGGTGTACATGAACTGGTTATTTGCAACTATTTCAATGAGTTCCTGAGCTTCTGCAGGGATTTTCAGATGAAGAGATCCTCCTGCAGAATGGTCCAATGATATTTTTGACAACTCAGACAGACCATCATAGAATATACATATGATGCTCCATTCTGGAAGCATGTCAGTAGGACACCTTTTGATCAATTGCTTATATCTTTCCCAAGCTTCATAGAGGGACTCACCTTCCTTCTGTATGAAGGTTTGGATTTCCACTCTAAGCTTGCTCATCTTTTGAGGTGGAAAGAATTTGGCTAGGAAAGCACTGACCAACTTTTTCTAAGAGTTCAGGCTTTCCTTAGGTTGTGAATCCAACCATGTTCTAGCTTTGTCTCTTACAGCAAAAGGGAAAAGCCTAAGTCTGTAGATCTCAGAATTAACTCCATTGGTCTTAATAGTGTCACAGATTTACAAAAATTCAGCTAAGAACTGATGAGGATCTTCCAAGGGAAGTCCATGAAACTTGCAATTCTGCTGCATTAGAGAAACTAATTGAGGCTTAAGCTCAAAGTTGTTTGCTCCAATTGCAGGAATTGAGATGTTTCTTCCACAGAAGTCAGAAGAGGGTGCAATAAAGTCACCAAGCATCTTCCTTGTATCTCCACCATTGTTATTGGGTTTGGCCATGTCTCCTTCTTTTTCAAAAATTTTTGTCAGGTCCTCTCCAGAGGGTTGTGCTTTGGCTTCTCTTAGTTTCCTCTTAAGAGTCCTTTCAGGTTCAGGATCAGCTTCAATAAGAATGTCTTTATCCCTATTCCTGCTCATATAAAAAAAAGAGAATAAAAAAGAAGAGGAATCCTCTATGTCACAGTATAGAGATTCCTTTATGTGAGTAGAAGAAGAGAAGAATAGAAGAAGGAGAAGAGGAAAATTCGAACACAGAGAGGGAGAGAGGGTTCAAATTTTAAGAAGAAGAGAAGTGTTAGTAAATAAATAAATAAATAGAAAGAGATGAGAGAGAGAAGAATTCGAATTTTAAATTAAATTAAAAGGAAAATATTTTTGTTTTTACTTTAATTATTGGTTAGTATTCGAAAATATGAAAAGGAATAAAATTAAAATTTAAAATAATTAGTTAATTAAAAGGAATTTTTGAAAAAGGGATAGGGGATTTTCGAAAATTAGAGAGAGAGAATTAGTTAGGTAGTTTTGAAAAAGATATGATTGAAACAGAAAATTTTTAAAATCAAACCAAAAAGTCAGGTAGTTAATTGAAAAAGATTTTGAAAATCAATTTTGAAAAGATAAGAAGTTAGAAAAGATTTTGAAATTAAGTTTTGAAAGAAGATATGATTGAAATTCATTTTGAAAAAGATTTGAAAAAGAAATTAAAAAGATCTGATTTTGAAATTAAAGTTGATTACTTGACTAACAAGAAACTAGAAGATATGATTTTAAAATTTAAAGATTGAATATTTCTTAATAGGCAAGTAACAACTTGAGATTTTTGAATCAATCACATTAAATATTAGTAAAGTTTTCAAAAATTATGAAAAAAAATAAGAAAAATATTTTGAAAATCAATTTTTAAAATTTTCGAAAAAAAATGAAAGAAAAATGAAAAAGATTTGATTTTTGAAAAGGTTTTGAAAAGATAGGATTTTTAAATTGAAAATTTGACTTGACTCATAAGAAATAACTTGATTTTTAAAAATTTTTGAAAAAGTCAACTCAAATATTCGAAATTTATGAGAAGAATAAGGGAAAGATATTTTTTTTATTTTTGAATTTTTAATGAGGAGGGAGAAAAACAACAAAATGATGCAAAACATGAAAATTTAAGATCAAAACACATGATGCATGCAAGAACACTTTGAATGTCAAGATGAACACCAAGAACACTTTGAATGTCAAGATGAACACCAAGAACTTATTTTTGAATTTTTTTTTAAGAAAAGACACACATGCAAGACATCAAACTTAGAAATTTTCAATGTTTAGACACTAACAAATTGAAAATGCATATGAAAAATAAGAAAAGACACAAAACATGAAAACGCAAAGATCAAACAAAGAAAATCATCAAGAACAACTTGAAGATTATGAAGGACACATGCATGAATTTTCGAAAATTTTTAGGAAATTAAAAAGATGCAATTGATACCAAACTTAAAAATTGACACTAGACTCAAATAAGAAACATCAAATTATTTTTGGTTTTATGATTTTATTAATTTTTTTTGGATTTTTCGAAAATAAATTTTGGAAAAGAAAATAAGGAAATTCAAAATTTTTAATAAGAATTCCAGGAATCATGCAATATTAGTCTAAAGCTCCGATCCAGGAATTAGACATGGCTTACTAGCCAGCCAAGCTTTCAGTGAAAGCTTCGGTCCAAAACACTAGACATGGCTAATGGCCAGCCAAGCTTTAGCAGATTATTACATTCAACAGCAAGATTGATAGAAATCAACAAGCTCTTGTGATGATAAGTTGAAACCTCGGTCCAAAAAATTAGACATGGCTTCACAGCCAGCCAGACTTCAACAGATCATCATGAAACTCTAGAATTTATTCTTAAAAATTTTGAAGAACAAAATAAAATTTTTTTTTGAAAATTTTTTCGAAAATAAAAAGAATAAAAACAAAAGGCTTAAAATTAAAATAAAATTACCTAATCTGAGTAACAAGATGAACCGTCAGTTGTCCAAACTCGAACAATCCGCGGCAACGGCGCCAAAAACTTGGTGCACGAAATTGTGATCTCAACTACGCCAACAACTTGGTACGCACGATCATAATCTCAATTCTTTTTCACAACTCCGCACAACTAACCAGCAAGTGCACTGGGTCGTCCAAGTAATAAACCTTACGTGAGTAAGGGTCGATCCCACGGAGATTGTCGGCTTGAAGCAAGCTATGGTCATCTTGTAAATCTCAGTCAGGCAGATTCAAATGGTTATGAGGTTTTGATAATTAAAAGATAAATAGAACATAAAATAAGATAGAGATACTTATGTAATTCATTGGTGAGAATTTCAGATAAGCGTATGGAGATGCTTTGCTCCTTCTGAATCTCTGCTTTCCTACTGCCTTCATTCAATCATTCATACTCCTTTCTATGGCAAGCTGTATGTTGGGGGATCACCGTTGTCAATGGCTACCGTCCGTCCTCTCAGTGAAAATGGTCCAAATGCGTTGTCACCGCACGGCTAATCATCTGTCGGTTCTCACTCATGTTGGAATAGGATCCATTGATCCTTTTGCGTCTGTCACTATGCCCAACACTCGCGAGTTTGAAGCTCGTCACAGTCATCCCATCCCAGATCCTACTCGGAATACCACAGACAAGGTTTAGACTTTCCGGATCTCAAGAATGCTGCCAATTGATTCTAGCTTATACCACGAAGACTCTGATCTCACGATCAGGAGGCTAAGAGATATGCATTCAAGCTTGTTTTCATGTAGAACGGTAGTTTTTGTTAGGCACGCGTTCATAAGTGAGAATGGTGATGAGTGTCACTTGATCATCACATTCATCATGTTCTTGGGTGCGAATAAATATCTTAGAATAAGAATAAGCTTGAATTGAATAGAAAAACAATAGTACTTTGCATTAATTCATGAGGAACAGCAGAGCTCCACACCTTAATCTATGGGGTGTAGAAACTCCACCGTTGAAAATACATAAGTAATGAAGGTACAGGCATGGCCGAATGGCCAGCCTCCAAACGTGTACAATATGATATATGATAGCATAAAACTGATCAAGGATCTACATTGATCCCAAGATAAAAATAAATCACTAAAAGTAGTTTTTATACTAAACTAGTAGCTAGGGTTATAGAAAATACGTAACTAAGTGCAGATAGTGCAGAAATCCACTTCCGAGCCCACTTGGTGTGTGCTTGGGCTGTGCATTGAAGCTTTCACATGTAGAGACTCTTCTTGGAGTTAAACGCCAGCTTTGGTGCCAGTTTGGGCATTTAACTCCAGCTTTTATGCCAGTTCTGGCGTTTAATGCCAGAATAGGGTAGAAAGTGGGCGTTCAAACGCCAGTTTGTGTTATCAAAACTCGGGCAAAGTATATACTATTATATATTGCTGGAAAGCCCAGGATGTCTACTTTCCAACGCAATTAAGAGCGTGCTAATTGGGTTTTAGTAGCTCTAGAAAATCCATTTCGAGTGCAGGGAGGTCAGAATCCAACAACATCTGCAGTTCTTTTTCAGCCTCTGAATTAGATTTTTGCTTAGGTCCCTCAATTTCAGCCAGAAAATACCTAAAATCACAGAAAAATACAAAAACTCATAGTAAAGTCCAGAAATATGAATTTTGCATAAAAACTAATAAAAACATAGTAAAAATTAACTAAAACATACTAAAAACTATGTAAAAACAGTGCAAAAAAGCGTATAAATTATTCACTCATCACATAGCAACACCAAACTTAGAATGCAATCCTATGTCCATTTTATTTGAACTAAGACTAAATGAAACTGTTGTATGTTAAATACAATCACCAAGCCAAGAATCTGTCATGAATAAGGATCTCTTGGTGAGGTATTAACAAAAACAGTTAAGCAGCAAACTAAATGAAAGCATTTAAAAACAGAAAAATGACTAAAGTAAGTAGATTAAAAAAGTGTCAAATCAAAAGAGAAAAATAAAACTGCAGAGGCATTATGATTATGCAGACAAGTACTGTTGCTTGAATAAATTGCATAGAAAATAAGTGGCACACCAAACTTAGAATCTTAGTGTGACACTTTCATTTTTGATTTGATGCAATCATTCAAAAAGATTGAAAATAAATTGTTGCAGGGAAACACCAAACTTAGAATGTAACCATATGCCAATTTATTGAAATTTAAACAAAACAAACAGAGAAAGTAAACAAAGCAAAGAAAAGAAATGTTACCTACGGTTGACATATTCTTCACTTTCTTCCTCTTCTTCTAGTTTGTTAAGAGGAATGACCTCAAGGGGGGAGATGAACCAGCTAGGGTCCTTGTCTTGGCCTCTCCTCAGCAAGCTTCCTTTTGTAAATAGCTTAATTGAGCTTGCTTGCTGGGTTAGGGATAGAATTGGTGCTCTTGCTAGTTGCCTTCACTTTTTTGGATTCAAGGCTTGGTTGCTGTGTGATTATTGGAGTTTTATCTTCATCCAGACCCTTCTGAATTGGTGGTTCAATGAGCCCTTTCCCTATGCACTTTTCTGCTTCAATTGATTGTGACTTCTCTTGAGTGTCTTCCTCACTTTCTTGCTCCTCCACTCCTTTCTTTGCACTCAACATTTGACTTAATAGCTCTTTCATGGAGGAGGTTTATTGATCTTCCCAATATTTCTTCATCTCCTCTTCATACCTTTTAATCACAGATTCAATTGTTGAGACTTTTTGGTCCAAGGGAGTTTGAGGAGGTCATGAGTGTTCAGGTTCTCTTGTCATCTCAAGTGCAGTTTCAGGTTCCAATATTTTCACCACCTCTTCTTTTTTTTGCAATTTCACTTGACCCAGGGACCTTGTGTTCTTGTTTTTCCATTTCCTCTTTCCTTGCATTCAACAATTAGCCTACCCACACTTCCATGTTTTTAAGGGAGTTCTCTTGTTCTTTCCAGAATTTCTTTGTCTTCTCCCAATGTCTTTTGATTATGGACTCAAGCTTTGAGAGCCTTTGGTTCATGGAAGTTTGTGTAGGTGGTAAGTTTTGAAAGGGGCTTTCTGTTGAAGCATAGTTAAGTGATGATATCTTTGGATGAATATCATATAGAGCGTTAGAATTCCCTTCCCAGCCACCATTAGAATAATGAATTACATCATTTTGTGGTGGAGGAAAATATCCCATATGATTCTCTTACTCATCTTGTCTCTCTGAAGCAAATCTCCATGGATTGGAGTGCTCAGAATTTGTATTTTCTTGGTGATATTCCCAGCCACCATTAGAGATTGGTGATGGTAGGTAATATCCCATAAATTTATTTGATCATAAGATGAGTTGAACTCCATTTGAATTTTGTAAAACACAACATCATTGAAAATTGAAATTCATGTCACAGAGAAAGAATTTCTTAGTGACGCAATAACTCAAACACCTTGGTGTCACTTTGAAACAGAAAATAAAAACAAAGAAAATGCTTGATCTAGACTTCTCACCCACTTAATCATTGTTGATCTAAATCAATCCCCAGCAACGGTGCCAAAAACTTGATGGGTTGGAATCGAATTCTAACACCTAAATTTACCAGCAAGTGTACCGGGTCGCATCAAGTAATAAAACTCACTTAGAGTGAGGTCGATCCCACAGGGATTGATGGATCAAGCAACTTTAGTGGGTGATTAGTTTAGTCAAGCTAACATTGATAATTTGAGTGAAAATTAAAGCAACAGAATGTAAATGACAAGGAATCTAAAGTGCAAAAAGTAAAATTGTAGAAACTTAAAGTGCAAGAAAGTAAAATAGCTGAAACTTAAATTGCAAGAAAAGTAAATTGCATGAAATGTAAAGGGGGCTGGGTGCTGAAAAATTAAAGAAAGCAGTAAATCAAGACTTAGAACAATTGCAGAAATCGTAAATTGCAGGAAAATAAATCAAGATCACAGCAAGCTAAAATGGAAAACTTCAGAAAGTGAATTTGTAGAAGACAATTGCAGAAGATCTTAAACAGAAATGATAAATTGCAAAAGAACTAAAACAGAAATGAAAACTTGCTTTAGATTTAAACTTAAAGAAACAATTGAGATCAGATCTTTAATTCTTAAATTCAGAAAGCAGAAAAACAATGGAACTCTAAGAGGAAGAACTCCAAAGAATTCTTTAATCTCAATCCAAAACTCAAAACAGAAAGTAGAAGTTGCTGAAGCAAGGAAAATAAAAATAGAAAACTAAACTCAAATCCAATTTCTAGAACAATTGAGAAGAGAGATAAAAGATGATTCTCAAGCTTAGAATCAATGAAGCTCTTCAATCTCAATTCAAATTCCAAGAATGGATAGCAGAAGTTGCAGAAGAGAATGAAAATGCAAAAAGAAGAACTCAGATCTAATCTCAATTCTCAAATTCAAAAAGGAAAATTAAAAGAGAGTTCTTTACTATTGCTCTCTATTAGAGCCAGCCTCCTTACAAAAAATGAAAATGATGCCTTATATAGGCATTTTACAAAATCCTAAATTGAAATTGAAAACAAATTACAATTGAAATGAAATTTCTAATCTAATTGATCATTGTGCCTTTGAGTCAATGGGCTTTGCTTGCTTTGGATTTGAAGAGTAGTGGATCCAGTTGGCTTTTGATTGAAATTGGAAAATGGACCATGGCACCTCCAGGGGAGCGTTCAGTTAACTAATCCAACTGAGCGCCCCCTTTGCTTTTGGCCTTCAAAAATTTGTTGCGTCCAAGCTTCTTGTGCGTGCCTTCATAGTGCTAAGTTAACAAAGTTAACTGAGCGCCCCTTTTGCTTGCATGGGACTCCTCTTCGAACCATTGCTCCACCATTTTGGCCAATTTCTTTTTACAAGTAGCGCTCAGTGAACTTAGGAAACGCAGCGTTACATGCTTGAGGGAAAGGCTCCCTCTTCGAGTCCTGGGGGATGCAATTCAGTGCCAATTTCCTTGGCAAAGTGGCGCTCAGTGAAGTAAGATAACTGAGCGCCCTTGCCTTTGCTTCCTTGGGTGATGTAGCGCTTCCTTTGGCTCCCTGGGTGCTTGGTTCGAGCCCTGGTGGATGCACTCCTTGGTTTTGCGCATTGTTTTTTTCCTTGGGGAGGCACGATAAAGGTAGAATAAGTAACTGAGCGCTACATGTTTTCTTGGCTTCCTTGGATGAGCGCTCAGTTAAAATTGTTCACGTAGCGCCCTTGCTTTAAGCCTTCATGCCAATGATGGTATTAATAATACTACATGCATGCTTCCTTCCTTAAATGAATGGTAGCATTCATTCATTTATTTCGTTGGCATAATTAACATTTCATGCATGCATTCATTTACTTTAATAATGCCCATGCATTAACATTAAAGCTTGATTTGTTCTTTTGCCAATTAACAATGAATGTTTCATGCATGCTTCCATGGCTTTATTAATTAATAATGCCAATGCTTTCATTTAATGAATATGGCATTAATAATACTAATGTGAATAAGCCAAGACAGCATGCATTCATTTAATTCCTTCTCCATTGGCATAATAATTAAATGCATGCATGCATATGATAATTCATGATAATAAGGCCACGGTTTCATGGTCATGAGCCACGTTTTTAAAAGCGTGGCCTAAGGTTCCAAAGCGTGCTCAACTTCAAAGTGTGCCCAAAATTCTTTTTTTTCTCCTTTTTAGCTTATTTTGTGCTTTTTGCTTCTTTTTCTTCTTATTTCCTACAAAGTTTATCAAATCGAAAGATCAAGGAAATATACCATTTAAGCATAAAAGCATTCAATATTTAAGCAAAAATCATCAATTTCTTGTATGCAAAAGCATAGAAAAACATGACATGATGACATGTCATTAGAAGTCCAAACCTTCAGATAGAAGGAAGGTGAATCCCTCTATGAAGCTTGGGAAAGATACAAGCAATTGATTAGAAAGTGTCCTTCTGACATACTTTCAGAATGGAGCATCCTATGTATATTCTATGATGGTCTGTCTGAATTGTCCAAGATGTCATTGGATCACTCTGCTGGTGGATCTCTTCATCTGAAGAAGACACCTACAGAAGCCCAAAAACTCATTGAAATGATTGCAAATAACCAGTTCATGTACACTTCTGAAAGAAATCATGTGTATAATGGGACAACTCAGAAAAAAGAAGTTCTTGAGATTGATACTCTGAATGCCATACTAGCTCAGAACAAAATATTGACTCAGCAAGTCAATATGATTTCTCAGAGTCTGACTGAAATGCAAGTTGCATCAGGCAGTACTAAAGAAGCCTCCCCTAAAGGAGAAGCTTATGACCCTGAGAATCCTGGAATGGAAGAGGTGAATTACATGGGGGAATCCTATGGAAACACTTACAATCCTTCATGGAGGAATCATTCTAATTTCTCATAAAAGGATCAACAGAAGCCTCAACAAGGCTTTAATAATAATAATGGTGGAAGAAATAGGTTTGGCAATAGCAAGCCTTTTCCATCATCTTCTTAGCAACAGACAGAGAATTCTAAGCAGAGCCTCTCTAACTTAGCAACCATAGTCTCTGATCTATCTAAGACCATGATTGCAGGAGGATTGTTGTCGGTCTAGATTTTCTTCTTATAGAAAAGAATTTACTTGGTTGTGAGAATAGCTCCAAACCAATAAACAACTCTCGCATCAAATTAAGATATGGTCTTGTCACGAATAATAAACCCCAATGAAAATTTACCGAAGTATTTAGACTCCGGGTCGTCTCCCTAGGATACAATGAAGTGGTCAATTATTGGCTATGAAGGGGTAAGGGGGTTTTGGTTCATAAGAGGGCAAGAAAAGTAAATTAAGCAAGTAATTAAAGAAAGCAAGATAAAGAACTCTTGGCTAAGACTTCGGTAACTGAGATCACCATCCTTGTTAACAATCTAAATATTGATAATTGTGAGAGGCCAACCTATTAAGTCTACTTCCCAAAAGCCTTAAGTACGTAATGTCTACTCCTAAGCTTGAAGTACATCAAATAGGTTTGATCACATCAACCCTTAAGTCCCAACCCACCTACTAATTAACTTAGTAGTGGGTTAGTGTCAATGGGTATCAAATTGACCACCAAGGGTTCTCAAATCACCAAATCTATTATATCCAATGACTCAAGTTTACTCAATTCCCTTAACTTAGACCAAGAGTTAACAAACTACTCAAAAACTAAAGAGAACATTTCATCAAACACATAGAGTGCAATAAAAGTAAACATCATAAATTGCAAGAAATAGTAAAATCTACCAACTACTAATTGCAAGAAAAATAAAATCAACAACTCAATTCATCAAGGAAATAAGCATCAACATCAAATTGCATTAAATGTAAACCAAATCCAACATGAGTTCATCATCACAAAAGAGAGCAAAATGGGAAATTAACATTGCAACTAAGAGAATCAAGATGTAGAAATGAGAAGTTATAAAAGGAACAAGATGAGATCAAGTAATTAAACATGGATCTATGATAATCTAACCTAATCCTAACCTAATTCTAGAGAGAAGATGGAGCTTCTCTCTCTAGAAAACAAACTAAAGGCTCATGTTGGCTAAACTAATTTCTCCCCCCTTTGCTTGGACTTCAATTCTGCATGAAATACACTCAGAAACAAGTTGGAATTGGGCCTGGGCAGCTCAGAAATCGCCCCCCAGCATTTTGCCTTTAAGTATGCCATGTAAGAGTATCGGCGCGTGCGCGCCATGTGCGCATGCATGTCGACTGGCAAATTCTTCATCCGTGCGGACGCGTCATCTACACGTGCGCGTCTCTATGTGAAACCGCTTTTGCGCATGCGTGCCTTGTATGTGTGTGCGCCCATTGATGCATTCCCAATCTTTGTTTCTTCATGCATTCTCCACTTTGCATGCTTTTCTCCTCATTTCTTCCATCCAATACTTGCCTTATGAACCTGAAATCGCTCGACAAACACATCAAGGCATCGAATGGAATTAAAGTGAATCAAAATCACCAATTTAAGGGCCTAAAAAGCATGTTTTTACACTTAAGCACAATTCAAGGGAGAATTACAAAACCATGCTATTTCATTGAATAAATGTGGGAAAAGATGGTAAAATCCCCTAAAATAAGCACAAGATAAATCACGAAATCGGGGTTTATCAAATCTCCCCATACTTAAACTAAGCATGTCCTCATGCTAAAATCAAGAAAGAAGCAAAGGGTATCACATTTATTCAATGCAAACTAACTAAACGCAATCTATCTATATGTAATCTATCTACATGAACGCATCCACTTGGTCAAAACAAGTTAATTTCCAAGAATATATATATACAAACACAAGGGCTAAGGTAATAGCAATCAAATCAACCCACAATTGAATTGAATCATTGAAAGATTTTATAAACTTGCAAGAAAAGATGATCATGGGTGGAGACATGTAATTGAGCGATCGAACCCTCACCGGATGTGTATCCGCTCTAGGCACTCAAGTGTATAGGGTTGATTCACTCAATTCTCCCCTAATCACGCTTTCTAAGATTTATTTTTCATCTAACAATCAATAATTACTTTAAGCATGCATACAAATATCATGAGGACTTCCCATAGGTTGTAATGGGGCCTAGGGTCAAGGTAGGATGTATATGGTCAAGTGAGCTAGAAATTCGAATCTTTGATTAAATTAAACTTCCCACCTAACCTATGACAACCTATACAATTCTAAACAAACCTAACTACCCATTCTTCACTTTTTCACACACTCATGCATTTTCTTTTGATCACCACACATATGCATTGAATTTATGAAACTTTAAACTTTGGGCATTTTGTTCCCTTTTTGTTGCAATTTTTTTTTGAAAGCTAAAATATATACAAGAACATCAATGTATATGGTTTACACATGATTAATACATGAGTATGTACCCAATTCCCAAAATTTTTCAACAAAAACACAAACACACTTTTATCTCTACCCAATGTTTCCAACTTTCCAAAATCAAATGATAAACACTCTCACTAGCCTAAGCTAATCAAAGATCCAAAGAAGGGACATTTATTGTTTTTCACTTAGGCTTGTAATGTGCTACAATTATGAACAAATGGGTTAAGCATAGGCTCAAGATTGGTTAACAATAGAAGATAAAAGGTAGGCTATTTGGGTAAGTGAGCTAATTGAACAATGGCCTCAATATATAAATGCATGTATACACAAAATAATGGACATAAAGAATCAAACAAATCAAAGATTACAATCATAGGAAGAGAATAATGCATACAAGAATGAAAGTAAATGGTCATATGATGTAACCACACAATTAGGCTCAAATCTCATATGCTTGTGTTCTTTGCTCAAAGCATGATCCACAAAGTATACAATTCAAGCAAGTTCTAAAAAATTTTTTTCAACCAATTGGGATGGTGCCCTAAAAATGGATTTCTTGAAAATTTTCATCATATTGACTAAGTTTATTCTAATCACAATCAAAGCCAAAATGCAAAATATATATATGTATATAATAAAAGTATGCAACAACGAAAATAAGGGTATCCACAATAGTAAATATGTACAGTAATCCTAAAATGATCTAAAACATAAAGTGCAAAATAAAACAAAGTAGCAGAAAATAGAAATAGATGTCTGAAAATTTACCACATAAATGTAATACACCAGTCACGAACGGTGACCTCCCCACACTTTAGAATGAAGCATCGTCCTCGATGCTATTGCTGAAGCTCGGGATGGAGGTCAACAATCGTGCCGGGCTGTGGCTCAGGCTCAGGCTGTGGGACTGGGACTGGCTGTAGCTCTGGCTGTGGAACTGGCTGCGACTGTGGATCCTCAGGAGGCTGCTAGACCTCAGTGGTGGCCTGTGTCTCTGGGGGTGCCTCCTGCTGAGTCGGCTCCTCGCCATGCTCCTCACCATGCTCCTCCTCCTGATCTTGCTTGTCGGAGGCGGGGGAGTCTGGGAGCGAAGGTAGCTCGATGCCCTGTGATACAAACACCTGGTCGATGCGGTCGAAACGTCGCATGACACGACGCTCGAGGTGCTCCATGAAGCAAAGCAGGTGCTGCACCAACAGGTAAGTCGGCTCAGGCGCTGGTGGTGGTAGTAAGGATGCTACTGCTACTGAAGTAAAGAGGGGTCCTGCTGCTGTTGCTGATGACGAGGGCTGAGCTGCCTCCTCCACTGCTCTGGCTTGAGAGCGGCGTTTGGGTAGGGGCTTCTCGTGCACCCACCCACCCCATGGAATGGTAACCTCCTTGTCGTCGTCATCTGGGGGTGGTGGTGTCACATCATCATCCTCCCACGGAACATCAGCCATCTCAATCATGCTGGTGGCCAGTGTAGGAAATGGCAACATGCCACGGATATGCGCGTGCCACATGCTCTGCCTGATCAGCCAGGGGAAGTTTACCTCCTTCCCCTTCATCACACAACCAATCAGAACTAGCATATCCATCGGAATCTCTGAGAAGTGAGTGGTGGGGAAGACATAGTGGGCGAATATATGCTGCCAAGTCCTAGCCTCCCTCGACAGATAAGTAAAATGCATCCCCTTAGGCTTCTTATTCCCAGAATCCATCACCTAAGGGGCGTCAGGTGTGGCAATCACGCGCTTAAGCGCCTCATAGTCAATTGTCATGTAATGGATGGCCACCTCTGCCTGCTTATAGGCGCATGTGTCATCAGGACGGAGTCGGC
This sequence comes from Arachis hypogaea, assembly GCF_003086295.3. Lineage (NCBI taxonomy): Eukaryota > Viridiplantae > Streptophyta > Magnoliopsida > Fabales > Fabaceae > Arachis > Arachis hypogaea. The sequence continues at coordinate 63,198,519 of NC_092049.1, read as the reverse complement.
AAAGCAGTGCATCCCCAATGGCAGCCTCAGTGATCATAATCTCTCTACCCCGCAGCTGAACTGAATCAAGAGTGGCCCGAAAGAAGTTACAATAAAATTCTCTCACCCATGAAGTGTTGATCCTCCCCAAATCTCTGTCAACAAAGTCCAATCCCAACTCCAGAATGCGAGTGTTTATGGCACGTCTCACATCATTGGGAAGGAGCAGTTTCTTCTCAATGTTTAGATTCTTCTTCCGGAAATCGGGGAAGCGAAATTCACAGTAAAGATTGGAAAATTTGATTGGGTCAGTGGAAGGCAGCAGCTAATTTTCCTTGTCCTCTTCATTTAGGGGATTCTTAGCATAGTTTGCATAAGGAGAAGGAGTAGAGGTTTTGGAGCGCTTTCTCTTCTTTGAAGTAGTGGCTATAGCTTTTTCTTTGTCTGACATCCTGAAAAACAGAGATGATACAATATAAGCAGCTAGCCAGGCAGATATAAAGCATTCAAAGCAAAGCATATTCATGAAGTGAATAAAGAAAAGAGATTTCTTGGAATGCAAGCAATAGAATTCAGAATTCAAATCAAGTTTCAAACCAAGAATTCAAACCACATTTGCACATTATTTGTTTACTAAGTCTAGGAAACACCATATCCAAAAGAATGATCAAAAGAGTTAAGTTGAAAACCAAAAGAAGTTAATTGGTTAAATAAGTTAGAGTTAGAAATCAGTTGAAAATCAGTGATATGGTGGTTACCGGCTCAATTCAAAAGGGAATGTACAAAGTAAGAATGTAGGCACATTCACAATCATGAAATGCATCAAGTCATTGATGATGAAATATAATATTGCCAGAAAGCAACTAATATGAAAACAAGTCACCAATCAATGTGAAGATCACTAGTGGTGTTGGTGAAATCAAAACCTTGAGAATCAAATAAATCAAACAACAATTAACACCAATTCCAACAATGTATACAAGCCACAAGTTCAAATAAGAATGGAAAAACCTCATGATCCATGTGACTTAATGAGATTAGGTATGGATATGATGAATCAATTAGTCACGTAGATTAAAAACTTTCAAACTTGTGTGTTTATGCAAAAGAGGCGCAAAATTTCAAGAGAGTTTCAAGTTATGGTCAATTTGAAAACTTACTTAACCATGCAATCTATATAAGCAAATTAGCATTGCAAGCAAGCAAAGAGTATTAGAAGCATGACCAAAACCTATAAATATGTCCTTGAGAAGTTTCCGAAACCATTTAGCTAACAAAATTCTATTGACACAGAAATCGTCAAATAGAAGTTTGTTACCTCAATCAAAACAATGTTATTTCATGAAACATGGTTAAGGGAAATCCGGCAGTATTTCAGCAGTACATTGGCTATTTTCCAAATTCAAACAGTCAAATCAGATTCCATATAAATTCATCAATAATTAAAAACACAAAACCATATATGAGTTCATATGAATGGAACAATTAAGCCAATAGTTCAGCAGTAGAGCATTAAAAAGCAAATTAAACTAACCAACCAGCAACAAGCAGTTACGAACAGTTAAGTGACCAGTATCCATGAGCAACAATAGCAATATTCAATGATAGCAAGCCAAGGAAAGTTAATGCAACAACATCAATCAGCCAATTGAACACATGGTAATTCAATGAAATAGAACAATTCCAGACAACATCACAAATTCAAATAAGCCTAAATCCGCTACTCAGCCCAGATTCTCTAACCACCTAATTAAACTAAACTAACTAACTAAGCTAATTACAAAATTGAAATAAAACAATAAAGGAAGCAGAATAGGGGAAGGTATGAAACCTAGGACACAGAAACTGAATGGAGCAAACGAAGGGAAGGGAGAGTGGAGAGGGGTGAACCGGCCAGAGCAGAGGGGCAGTCTGGTGGCACAGTGGAGCTTGCACCGGCGACAATGGAAGTCGCAGCGGTGCTTGTGGTAGCGCTGAGGTGCTGTGAGAGAGAACAGAGAGGAGGGGGCAGAGGAGTGAGAAAGGTGGAAGAAGAGAGGGATGGAAAAGAAGAGAGGTGAGGCGATGGCGGGGGCAACGGCTGCAGACGCTCGCCGGTGGTGGTTGGGTGCTGGGAGATTGAAGGTTCGAAATGGAGGGAGAAGAAGAGCGAGAGACGTTAGAGAGGGGAGATGGGGACTGCGCGAATGCGCTAGGGGCTTTGCATTCCTGGGGTAAGTGGAAATTTGAATCCACGCGTGCGCGCACCGTGCGCGTTCGCATGGGTGAGAGGGTAAGGAAGTGGCGCGGAAGCGTCATATGCGCCCGCGCGTAGATGAGAGAATTGGCAATGGGCGCGGACGCGTACGGTGTGCGTCCGCGCTGGTAAGCTGGGCCAGAGGCACAAAAGGGGCCTAGAGTTGGCACAACTCTCGGGTCCTTTGGCCTGGGTGATGCAAAAACGCATCGACGCGCGCGCGCACTATGCGCTTACGCGTGGATGGGCTGAGCTTATGAAGGGTTCGCGGAGGCGCCAGGTGCGCCTACGTGTGGGTGAAGAGACACAAAGGGACGCGGACGCACACAGCATGCGTCCGTGTGGGTTAGGGCACAGAATTGGACCAAAAGTGACACTACTCTCTGGTCCTTGGCCCAGAAATCTCAAATACCCAGCCGACGCGCGCGCGCACTGTGCGCTTGCGCGTGGCTGCTCAATTTTCATTTATTAATTTTTTTATGAGCATCAAAAGAGCTCAATCTCCTGACCTTCTCTAAGACTCAAAAACCAGCTAAGGTGCAAAATTGAACATACTTTTGAAATTTTGGGGATTTTTCAAATAAATTGAGGAAACTTACAATCCAAGCAAAAACTCAAATTCAAAGAATCATCCCTAATTAACGCATAGAATGTATAAACATCTTAGCAAGCAAAGCAAAATATACTAAGAAGTAAAGAAATTATATACAATGGAACCCAATTGATGCATTTATTATATCTACAAGAGAATGGAAAGAGTTTACCATGGTGGGGTGTCTCCCACTAAGCACTTTTAGTTTAAGTCCTTAAGTTGGACATTTGGGAGGCTCCTTGTCAAGGTGGCTTATGCTTGTATCATCCTTGAACCTCCAAGAGTGCTTGTCCTTTAATCAGTTGTCAGAAGTTCCAACCATCTTCACCAAGCTTGGGTGAGGTTCTCTCCAAAATATAAGCTCCCAAAATTGATTGCCATGATGTGATCCAGGATCCCATATCTTATCTTCGCACCCGTCTTCTAGTTGATCGCCTTGACTCTGTCCGGGTGATGAGAAAGCTGAATTCTCAGAAAGACACCAAATTACCCTCCTAGACCCATTGAGTTGAGTACGACACCAATCCATGCTCTTTAATTTTGAGCTTCCAACCATAATGAGCCCAGACTTACAACGCCAACCACTAAATATCCTCTTTTTTTGCTTAATTCCACAAAGCGCCCTAAGTTGGCCATCTGTTTCAAGTAAACCATACTCAAGTGGGATAATAAAGCTGAGAGTTAGAAGTTTTACCCACTCAAGCGGAGGATTGGATGGCAAACTAGGTAGAGGGGTTCCCAAAGATCTTGATAAAGTATGCTCTACTCCCATCCATCCTCTTCTAGAGGTTTCCACCACTTGGCAAGGTTTTTCAAGATCATCTTCTTGCCAAGCTTTCTCAAGTTCACATTCTTCTTCACCATTTTCTTCTATCTCTTCCCCATCACTCTCATCATAGATAGGAGGTCTAGTGAAGTCTACCTCATCATCAAGTCTAAGAATTTTGGAGAAGGACTCTTCAAACTCAGAAGGGTCATATGTTGATGCGGAATCATCATAAACAGGAGAGCTTGTTGCTTGGGATACTTCTTCCAGTTCTTCACTCACAATTGGTCTTGGAGGTTGTACATCCTCCTCAACATTGCATTCTAGTCCACTGGGAGAAGGCTCGACAAGATCGTCAAGGGAGTTAATCAATGTGGGTAAAAAATCACTAGTGATGGAGTCCACTTCTTGATCAATTACCTTCGACTCTGTGTTTACTTCCGCAACTTTACTCTCCTCTTTAACATCCCTTCCAGACTCCTTGGAAGAGGGCTCTTCAACTTGAGATTTCTTAATGTGCTCAACATATCCCAAACATCCATCCACTACTTTCTTTTGTTCGCTAATCTCTACCTTCTCCTCTTGTTGTACTTCTTGCTTCAACTCTTCTTCCTTACCATGGAGCTTCAAGTTCACTCCCTCACTAGGCTCCTTGATTGTTTCTCCACATTCAACAATGGGGGTACTTAGGGTACATGAGCTTAGGCGGGATGTTAGGTGACTCACGGCTTCTACCATGCTAGCTATCCTTGCTCTTAGCTCCTTAAACTTAGTTTCATCCTCCTCTTGCCGTCTTAAGATACGAGATTCAAGGTCTCTCAGTTCTAACATGAAGGCTTCATCAGGAGGTGGTGGTGGAAGAGAGGGTTCATTGGTTGAGGGAAGATTGTTGTAATTGGAAGGTGGTTTATATTAGTGGAATTCTTGAGGTGGTGTATGTGGAATTTGTGGTTCTTGGAAGTATTGATATTGGGATGGTGGTGGTTCTAGATGTGGTTCATATGGTGGTTGTATGGTGGGTACAGATTATGGTCATATGGAGTTGAATGATGGTGTGAGGCTTGTGAGTATGGTTGTTGAGAGCTATGTTGAGGAGTGGGATCATATACATATGATGATTGTGGTTGACAACCACAATGAGGGTCATCACATACATTGGATTGGTATGCATCAGGATTAGGATTATACCCATAAGAGTTCGGAGGAGGTTGTTGCCATGAAGGTTGTTCACAAGCTTGGCGTTCCTCCCATCCTTGATTTCCAAATCCTTGATGCATATCCTCATTGGAGCTTCCATTTCCTACAACATAGTTTGAACTACACTCATAGCCAAAAGGATGAGAATTTATAGGGAAAGAGAAAATAAAAAAAGGACTAATAAGAAACAAAGAAAATAAAATCCTAAACTAGCAAAAACTAGCAAACAAACCAAAATTCAGGCTATTCACAACATATACAATAGCCAATAACATAGCACCATTGTGTCCTCGGCAACGGCGCCATTAATTTAATTACAAGAGGATTGTTGTCGGTCTAGATTTTCTTCTTATAGAAAACAATTTACTTCGTTGTGAGCATAGGTCCAAACCAACAAACAACTCTCGCATCAAATTAAGATATGGTCTTGTCATGAATAACAAACTCCAATGAAAATTTACCGAAGTATTTAGACTCCGGGTCGTCTCCCTAGGATACAATGAAGTGGTCAATTATTGGCTATGAAGGGGTAAGGGGGTTTTGGTTCATAAGAGGGCAAGAAAAGTAAATCAAGCAAGTAATTAAAGAAAGCAAGATAAAGAACTCTTGGCTAAGACTTCGGTAACTGAGATTAGGGGTGTGCATGGTTCAGTTTTTGCATAAACTGAACTGAAACTCCACTAAACTATTTTAAATGGTTTAGAAACTGAACCAAACTGCTTTGTCACATAAGAAACTAGTTTCAAACCAATTTACAATACAGTGCACCAGTTTAAACCAGTTCATAAAAATAAAACCAGTTTTAATTAAAAAAACCAGTTTAAACTAGTTCATAAGCTAAAACTAGTTTTAATATATAAAAAATAGATTTTACATTATGTCTCCCCCTCTCTCTCTCTCTCCCCTCTCTCTCCTTCTCTCCCTTTCTCCTATCTCCTCCTCCTCCTCTCTCTCCATCCTTCTCTCTTTCTCCATCCTTCTCTCTCTCTCTCTCTCTCTCTCTCTCTCTCTCTTCGCTTCTCTTTCTCATTCCCATATTCCTCTCTCTTCTCTCCCTCTCTCTCCTTCTCTCTTCCCTCCTCTCTCTCTCCCCTCTCTCCCTTTTCTCTCTCTCCCCTTCCCTTTTTTCTCCCCCTCCACTTTATTTCTCTCTCCCTTCTCTCTCTATCCTTCTCTCTCTCTCCTCCCCTCTCTTTCTCTTTCTCCCTTCTCTCTCTCTCTCTTTTCCCATGCTATCTCTCTCTCATTCTCTTCTTTTTCCCTCTCAACTTCTCTCTCTCCTTTCCCTATTCCTCTCTCTCTTCTCTCCCTCTCTCTTCCTCCTTTTTCTCTCTCTCTCACTCTCCTTTCCCCTTTTCTCTCCCCCTCTCTCTGTCTCTCTCTCTCCCTTCTCCCTTTTCTCTCTTTCTCTCCTTCCCTTCTTTCTCTCCTTCCCCTTTATTTCTCTCTATCCTTCTCTCTCTCTTTTCCCATGCTCTCTCTCTCCTTCCCTTCTTCCTCTCTCTCTCTCTCTCTCTCTCTCTCTCTCTCTCTCTCCTCTATCTCTTTTCCTCTTCCCATGCTCTCCCTCTCCCCTTCTCTTTCTCTCTCTTTCTCTCCTTCTCTCCCTCTCTCTCCCCCTCCTCTCTCTTTTTCTCTCTCTTTTGCCTCTTTCTCTTTCTCCCTTCTCTTTCTTCCTCTCTCTCCTCATCTCTTTCTTTCTCTCTCTTTCTCTCTCTCTTCTTTCTCTCCTCATCTCTCTCCTTTCCCTCTCTCTCCTCTTCTCCCAAAGTCTTTGCTTCTACTATAAATCCCTTTATTCTCAGAACCTGTCATATACACCACCACTACGCTCTGTCACAAACACAACTACACTCTCTCTTTTCTCTCTTCTCCTCCCCTTCTCTCCCCTCTCTCTCTTCATCTCTCCCCTTTTTTTTCTCTTCCCTCTTTTATCTCCTCATCTCTCTCTTTTCTCTCTCTCCTCTCCCTTTCTCTCACTTTAGAATGAAGAAGGGAAAAGAAAGAGAGAGAGAGGAGGAGATAGAGGAGGGGAGAGAGAGAAAGAAAAAAAATGAAGAGAGAGAAGAGAGAAAGAGAGGAGGAGAGATAAGGAGAGAGGGGGAAAGAGAAGAGGGAGAGAAAGGGGAGGGGAGAGAGAAAGAACTAAAGGAGAGAGAGAGAGAGGAGAAGGAGAGAGAGAAAGAAGGAAAGGAGAGAGAGGAGTGGTGCAGAATTTATAACCCACAAACTTACCGGCAAGTGCACCGGGTCGTACCAAGTAATACCTTACGTGAGTAAGGGTCGATCCCACGAGGATTGATGGATTAAACAACAATAGCGTTTGATAGGATTAGTTAGACAAACAGAAAATAGTGTTGGAAGTTCAAAAGCATTGAAAAGTAAATTCAAGAATTTCAGAAAACAAGCAGCAAATGAGTTGAGAAATATATATGGAAAAACAGTTAAGGCTTCAGAGTTATCTATTTTCTGGATTGACTTTTCTTATTAACTAATTTTAATCATGTAAGATTTAATTCATGGCAAACTATTTGTGACTAGACCCTAATTCCTTAGACCTTCCTAGTCTTCTCTAAAATTCATCAACTGCCAATTTCTTGGTCAATTAATTCCAATTAGAGGGTGATGATCAAATTCTAGTTTATATGCCACACGAATCCTAATTATCCAAAAATAAAGGGTTTATATGTCACGTATCCCGTTAAATACAAACAATTAGAAATTCAGGATAATATGTTTTCAAGCTATTGTTCAAGTAAAGAGCTTTTCCAAGTTATACGAGAACTCAAATAGAACATGGGTCATACTTCTGTTCCACCCAAATTCATAAAATAAAGAACGAAAATAATTATTGAAATATAAATCAAAACATGAATTAAAATAGAAAAATAATATTATCAATCCATACAATAGACAAAGCTCCTAACCTTAACAATGGAGGATTAGTTGCTCATGAAATATGGAATGTAAATTCGTATGGAATAATGTTGTGGAATGTTCTGCTGGAACCACCCTATTGGGATCCCTTTTATAACTAATTCTAATAATTTAAAAATCAAATTTCTAAAATTAAAATTAAAATAATATCTTTTCCTAAAATAAGATTTGAATTTAAATTCGAATTAATTAACAAGTCTTCAGCTGATGGGTGGGGACCACTTGATTTGTCCCTTCTGCAGCTTCTAATCTGTGATTTCTGGGCTAAGAACTGGGTCAAAACAGCCCAGAAATTGCCCCCAGCGTTTTTCTGCGTTTTCTGCACGTGGCGCATGTCACGCGTACGCATCGGTCACGCGCACGCGTCGATGGTCCTTTTTCGCGAGTCACGCAGACGCGTCGATCACGCGTTCGCGTCAGGCACGCGATCGCGTCATTGCGATTTCCTCCATTCCGCGCGGTCGCGTGAGCCATGTGTCCGCGTCGGTATTCGCTGGTCATCTCCTTGGTTTCTTCTCTTTCTCTGCAGAAACTTCATCAAATCCATCCGAATGCTACCTAGAATGAATAAAATTGCACAAAACTCAAAATAGCATCCATAGTGGCTAAAATATAATTAATTCTTAATTAAACTCAACAAGTTAGATGCAAATTCACTAGAAAAAGATAGGAAAGATGCTCACACATCAAGGAGCGGGAAAAAGAAAGAGAGAAAAGGAAAAAGAGAGAGAGAGGAGGAAGAGGGGAGAGAGAGAGGAGGGAGGGGGGAGAGAGAAAGAGAGAGGGAGAGAGAAGGGAAAAGAGAGAGATATGAGAGAGTGAGAAAAAGGAGGGAGAGAGAGATAATGGAGAGAAAGAGGGGAAGGAGAGAGAGAGAGAGAGAGAGAGAGAGAGAGAATGGAAGAGAGGGAGAGAGAGTGGAAGAGGGGAGAGAGAGAAGGGGGAGAGAGCGGGAGAGAGAAAGAGAAAGGGAAAGGATCCAGAGAGAGAGAAGGGGGAGAAGAGATAGAGAGGAAAAATAGTGAGAGAGAGAGAGAGAAAGAGAAAAGGGGAAGGAAGGGAGAGAGAGAGGGAGATGGGAGAGAAAGAAAGGGGGAAGGAGGGAGAGGGAAATGGGAGAGAAAGAGAGGGGGAAAGGAGAGAGAAGAAAATAAAGAAAAAGGAGAGAGAGAATAGAGGAAAGGAAAAGAGAGAGATGAGGGGGAGAAAGAGGGGAACGAGAGAGAAAGGAGAGGGAGAGAGAAGGAGGGAGACAAAGAGGAGGGAAAGAGGAAAGAGAGAGAGAGGAGGGGAAGAAAAAGGGAAAGGAGAGAGAGAAGGAGGGAGAGAGGAAAGAAAGCGAGAGAGAGAGAGAGAGGGGAGAAAGAGGGATAAGAGAGAGGAGGAGGGGAAGAGAGAAGGAGGGAGAGAGAGAGAGGAAAAGAGAAAAGGGAGGGAGAGAGAGAGGAAGGGGGAGAGAGAGAAGGGAGAGAGAGAAGGGAGAGAGAGAGAAAGAGTAATGAAAAACTAAGAGAAAAGGACAAATAGGTCCCTGACCTTTTGTCTCGCGGACATTTTCGTCTCTGACCATTGAAAAATACTTTTAAGTCCCTGACCTTCACAAAACTTAGACGGATTAGTCCCTCCGTCCAAATGCCTCCGTTAGGGACTGATCCGTCCAAATTTTGTGAAGGTCAGGGACTTAAAAGTATTTTTCAATGACTAGGGACGAAAATATCCGCGGGACAAAAGGTCAGGGACCTATTTGTCCTTTTCTCAAAAACTAATTTTGGAGTTTGAATAAAACCAGTTTTAATTTGGTTTAAAACTAAACTGAACCATAAAAACTGGTTTTTTAATAAACTAGTTTTTATAAAAAACTATGGTTTCAGTTCAGTGTTTTATTTGAAAAAATTAGTTTATTTAAAACAGTTTCAGTTCAGTTTCAATTCAGTTCAGTAAAACCAGTTTTTTTGCACACCCCTAACTGAGATCACAATCCTTGTTAACAACCCAAATATTGATAATTGTGAGAGGTCAACCTATTAAGTTTACTTCCCAAAAGCCTTAAGTACGTAATGTCTACTCCTAAGCTTGAAGTACATCAAATAGGTTTGATCACATCAATCCTTAAGTCCCAACCCACCTACTAATTAACTTAGTAATGGGTTAGTGTCAATGGGTATCAAAATTGACCACCAAGAGTTCTCAAATCACCAAATCCATTATATCCAATGACTCAAATTTACTCAATTCCCTTAACTTAGACCAAGAGTTAACAAAACTACTCAAAAACTAAAGAGAACATTTCATCAAACACATAGAGTGCAATAAAAGTAAACATCATAAATTGTAAAAAATAGTAAAATCTACCAATTACTAATTGCAAGGAAAATAAAATTAACAACTCAATTCATCAAGGAAATAAGCATCAACATCAAATTGCATTAAATGTAAACCAAATCCAACACGAGTTCATCATCACAAAAGAGAGCAAAATGGAAAATTAACATTGCAACTAAGAGAATCAAGATGTAGAAACAAGAAGTTATAAAAGGAACAAGATGAGATCAAGTAATTAAACATGGATCTATGATAATCTAACCTAATCCTAACCTAATTCTAGAGAGAAGAGGGAGCTTCTCTCTCTAGAAAACAAACTAAAGGCTCATGTTGACTAAACTAATTTCTCCCCCTTTTGCTTGGACTTCAATTCTGCATGAAATACACTCAGAAACAATTTGGAATTGGGCCTGGGTAGCTCAGAAATTGCCCCCAGCATTTTGCCTTTAAGTGGGCCATGTAAGAGTATCGGCGCGTGCGTGCCATGTGCGCGTGCGCATCGATTAGCAAATTCTTCATCTGCGCAGACGTGTCATGTACGCGTGCGCGTCTCTATGTGAAACCACTTTTGCACGTGCGTGCCTTGTACGCGTGTGCGCCCATTGATGCATTTCCAATCTTTGTTTCTTCATGCATTCTCCACTTTGCATGCTTTTCTCCTCATTTCTTCCATCCAATACTTGCCTTATGAACCTGAAATCACTCGACAAACACATCAAGGTATCGAATGGAATCAAAGTGAATCAAAATCACCAATTTAAAGGCCTAAAAAGCATGTTTTACACTTAAGCACAATTCAAGGGAGAATTACAAAACCATGCTATTTCATTGAATAAATGTGGAAAAAGATGGTAAAATCCCCTAAAATAAGCACAAGATAAATCACGAAATCGGGGTTTATCAGACCACTCTCAGTTTCATGACTGAAACAAGGTCTTCCATTAGAAATTTGGAGGCATAGGTGGGTCAGCTGAGTAAAAGAGTTACTGAAATCCCTCCTAGTTCTCTCCCAAGCAATACAGAAGAGAATCCAAAGAGAGAGTGCAAGGCCATCAATATGTCCAACATGGCCGAACCTGTAGAGGAGGGAAAGGCAGTTAATTCCAGTGAGGAAGACCTCAATGGACGTCCACTGGCCACTAAGGAGTTCCCTAATGAGGATATAAAGGAATCTGAGGCTCATACAGAGACTATAGATATTGCACTGAACTTACTGTTGCCATTCATGAGCTCTGATGAGTATTCTTCCTCTAAAGAGGATGAAGATATTATTGAAGAGCAAGTTGCTCTGTATCTTGGAGCAATCATGAAGCTGAATGCCAAGTTATTTGATAATGAGACTTGGGAGGATGAACCTCCATTGCTCATCAATGAACTGAATGCTTTGGTTCAACTGAAATTACCTCAGAAGAAACTGGATCTTGGAAAGTTCTTAATCCCCTGTACCATAGGCACCATAACCTTTGAGAAGGCTCTGTGTGACCTAGGGTCAGGTATAAACCTCATGCCACTCTCTGTAATGGAGAAACTAGGGATCTTTAAGGTACAAGCTGCTAAATTCTCACTAGAATTGGCAGACAAATCAAGGAAACAGGCTTATGGAGTTGTAGAGGATGTCTTAGAGAAGGTTGAAGGCCTGTACATCCCTGCTGATTTCATAATCCTAGACACTGGGAAGGATGAAGATGAATCCATTATCCTTGGAAGACCCTTCCTAGCCACAGTAAAAGCTGTGATTGATGTGGACAAAGGAGAGTTGGTCCTTTAATTGAATGAGGACTACCTTGTGTTTAAGGCTCAAGGATCTTCTTCTGTAACCATGGAGAGGAAGCATGAAAAGCTTCTCTCAATACAGAGTCAAACAGAGCCCCCATACTCAACTTCTAAGTTTGGTGTTGGGAGGCCACCATTAAGCTCTGAATCTCTGTGAAGCTCTCTAAGAGCTCACTGTCAAGCTATTGACATTAAAGAAGCGCTTATTGGGAGGCAACCCAATGTTATTTAATTATATTTATTTGTTTTCCATTGTTATTTTATATTTTCTTTAGGTTGATGATCATGTGAAGTCATAAAAATAACTGCAGAATTAAAGCGGAATAAAAAACAGCATAAAAAATAGCACACCCTAGAGGACAGGCTTACTGGCGTTTAAACGCCAGTAAGGATAGCAGAATGGGCGTTAAACGCCAGAATGGGCAGCATTCTGGGCGTTTAACGCCAGAAAGGGCTGTCTGGCGTTTGGCTGGCGTTAAACGCCAGAAATGGTAGACAGACTGGCGTTTAACGCCAGAAAAGGGTGTCTGGCTGGCGTTAAACACCAGAAAGGGGCAGCAGACTGGCGTTTAACGCCAGGAAAGGTAGTAGAGCTGGCGTTAAACACTAGAATTGGCACACAGAGGGTGTTTACACGCCAGAATGGTGGAGGGAGCAGAATTCCTTGACACCTCAGGATCTGTGGACCCCACAGGATCCCCACCTACCCCACCTCTTCTTCTCTTCTCTTCACACCTTTCCATAACACTCTTCCCCAAATACCCTTCACCTATCAAATCTTACCCTCTTCTCCATAATCTCTTCACCACTCACATCCATCCATCATAAAACTCCACCTACCTCACCATTCAAATTCAAACCGTTTCCCTCCCAAACCTAACCCCTATTACACGCATTCCCTCTCTCGCTTACCCTATAAATACCCCTCCTCACCACCTTCAATTTCACACATCTTACACACCTCCACCCCCTTGGCCGAATTCACTCATCCCCTCCATCTCCTCCATTTCTTCTTCTTCTCCTCATTTCTTCCTTCTTTTTGCTCGAGGACGAGCAAACATTCTAAGTTTGGTGTGGAAAAAGCTCTGCTTTTTATTTTTCCATAACCATTAATAGCACCTAAAGCCGGAAAAACTTCTAGAAAGAGGAAAGAGAAGGCAATTGCTTCCACCTCCGAGTCATGGGAGATGGAAAAATTCATCTCATAAGTGCATCAAGACCACTTCTATGAAGTTGTGGCCAAGAAAAAGGTGATCCCCGAGGTCCCTTTCATGCTCAAAAAGAGTGAATATCCGAAGATCCAACATGGAATTCGAAGAAGAGGTTGGGAAACTCTCACCAACCCCATCTAACAAGTCAGAATCTTAATGGTTCAAGAGTTCTATGCTAATGCATGGATCACTAGGAACCATGACCAAAGTGTGAACCCGAACCCAAAGAATTGGCTCACAATGGTTTGGGAGAAATACTTGGATTTCAGTTCGGAAACTATGAGGTTGGCATTCAACTTGCCAATAATGAGAGGAGATCCTCATCCTTTCACTAGAAGAGTCAACTTTGATCAAAGGTTAGACCAAGTCCTCATAGACATCTGTGTGGAAGGAGCTCAATGGAAGAGAGACTCAAGAGGCAAGTCGGTTCAATTGAGAAGGCCTGACCTCAAACCCATGGCTAGGGGATGGTTAGAGTTCATCCAACGCTCTATCATTCCTACTAGCAACCGGTCTGAAGTTACTGTAGACCGGGCTATCATGATCCATAGTATCATGATTGGAGAGGAAGTAGAAGTTCATGAGATCATATCTCTAGAACTATACAAGGTAGCTGACAAGCCCTCCACTTTGGCAAGGTTAGCCTTTTCTCATCTCATCTGTCACCTATGCAATTCAGCTGGAGTTGTCATAGAGGACGACATCCTTATTGAAGAGGACAAGCCCATCACTAAGAAAAGGATGGAGCAAACAAGAGAGCCCACTCATGGACCTCAACAAGAGCGTGAGGAAATTCCTCATCATGAAATCCCTGAGATGCCTCAAGGGATGCACTTTCCTCCACATAACTATTGGGAGCAACTCAACACCTCTTTAGGAGGTTTGAGTTCTAACATGGAGCAACTAAGAGTGGAGCACCAAGAGCACTCCATCATCCTCCATAAAATAAGAGAGGACCAAAAGGCCATGAGAGAAGAGCAACAAAGGCAAGGAAGAGACATAGAGGAGCTCAAGCACTCCATAAGATCTTCAAGAGGAAGAACTAGCCACCATCACTAAGGTGGACCCGTTCTTTAATTTCCTTGTTCTTATTTTCCTGTGTTTTTCGATTTTTATGCTTTATGTTTTATCTATGTTTGTGTCTTTATTACATGATTATTAGTGTTTAGTGTCTATGTCTTAAAGCTATAAATGTCCTATGAATCCTTCACCTTTCTTAAATGAAAAATATTTTCTGAAAAAGAAAAAGAAGTACATGAATTTCGAATTATATCTTGAAAATAATAAAATTATTTTGATGTGGTGGCAATACTTTTTGTTTTCTGAATGAATGCTTGAACAATGCATATTTTTGATATTGTTGTTTATGAATGTTAAAATTGTTGGCTCTTGAAAGAATAATGAAAAAGGAGAAATGTTATTGATAATACGAAAAATCATAAAATTAATTCTTGAAGCAAGAAAAAGCAGTAAAAAACAAAGCTTGCGAAAAAAAAGAAAAAAATGAAGAAAAAAAGAAAAAAAGAAAGAAAAAGAAAAAACAAGCAGAAAAAGCCAATAGCCCTTTAAACCAAAAGGCAAGGGTACAAAGGATCCAAGGCTTTGAGCATTAATGGATAGGAGGGCCCAAAGGAATAAAATACTGGCCTAAGCAGCTAAACCAAGCTGTCCCTAACCATGTGCTTGTGGCGTGAAGGTGTCAAGTGAAAAGCTTGAGACTGAGCGGTTAAAGTCGTGGTCCAAAGTAAAAAGAGTGTGCTTAAGAGCTCTGGGCACCTCTAACTGGGGACTCTAGCAAAGCTGAGTCACAATCTGAAAAGGTTCACCCAGTTATGTGTCTGTGGCATTTATGTATCCTGTGGTAATATTGGAAAACAAAATGCTTAGGGTCACGGCCAAGACTCATAAAGTAGCTGTGTTCAAGAATCAACATACTGAACTAGGAGAATCAATAACACTATCTGAATTATGAGTTCCTATGGATGCCAATCATTCTAAACTTCAAAGGATAAAGTGAGATGCCAAAACTATTCAGAAGCAAAAAGCTACTAGCCCCGCTCATCTAATTGGAACTGAGCTTCATTGATATGTATCCGGTGGTAATACTGGAAAACAAAATGCTTAGGGTCACGGCCAAGACTCATAAAGTAGCTGTGTTCAAGAATCAACATACTGCACTAGGAGAATCAATAACACTATCTGAATTCTGAGTTCCTATGGACGCCAATCATTCTAAACTTCAAAGGATAAAGTGAGATGCCAAAACTATTTAGAAGCAAAAAGCCACTAGCCTCGCTCATCTAATTGGAACTGAGCTTCATTGATATTTGAAATTTATTGTATTTTCTCTTCTTTTTATCCTATTTTGTTTTTAGTTGCTTGGGGACAAGCAACAATTTAAGTTTGGTGTTGTCATGAGCGGATAATTTAGACCCTTTTTGGCATTGTTTTTACATAGTTTTTAGTATGTTTTAGTTACTTTTTATTATATTTTTATTAGTTTTTATTCAAAAATCACATTTCTAGACTTTACTATGAGTTTGTGTGTTTTTCTGTGATTTCAGGTATTTTCTGGCTGAAATTGAGGGACCTGAGCAAAAATCTGATTCAGAAGCTAAAAAAGGACTGCAGATGCTATTGGATTCTGACCCTCCTGCACTCGAAGTGGATTTTCTTGAGCTACAGAAGCCCAATTAGCACGCTCTTAATTGCATTGGAAAGTAGACATCTTGGGCTTTCCATAAATATATAATAGTTCATACTTTGCCCGAGATTTGATGGCCCAAACTGGCGCTCAAAGCCAGCCTAAAATTTCCTGGCGTAAAACGCCAGAACTAGCACCAGAATTGGAGTTAAACGCCCAAACTGGCACCAAAGCTGGCGTTTAACTCCAAGAACAGCCTATGCATGTAAAAGCTTCAATGCTCAGCCCAAGCACACACCATGTGGGCCCTGGAAGTGGATTTCTACACTATCTGCACTTAGTTACTCATTTTCTGTAAACCTAGGTTACTAGTATAGTCTAAAAACTACTTTTAGAGATTTATTTTATATCTTTGGATCACTTTTGATCTTTGATCATCTTTTGTAACTTTTATGTTACATTTGGGAGGCTGGCCATTCGGCCATGCCTAGACCTTTTTCACTTATGTATTTTCTACGGTGGAGTTTCTACACCCCAAAGATTAAGGTGTGGAGCTCTGCTGTTCTTCATAAATTAATGCAATTACTACTGTTTTCTATTCAATCACGTTTGATTCCATTCTAAGATACTCACTCGTACTTCAATCTGGAGAATGATATGATCCGTGACACTCATCATTATTCTCAATTCTATGAACGCGTGCCTGACAACCACTTTCGTTCTATCTGAGCTCAACGTAGTCATTGGGCGACAACTTGAGTGCGTATCTCTTGGGTATCTAATACACAGATCGAGTCCATGAGATTAGTATCTTCGTGGTATAGGCTAGAACCAATTGGCAGCATTCCTGGGATCCGGAAAGTCTAAACCTTGTCTGTGGTATTCTGAGTAGGATCTGGGAAGGGATGACTGTGAAGAGCTTCAAACCTGCGAATGTTGGGCGCAGTGATAGTGTGCAAAAGGACAAGGGTCCTATTCCGAAGCTAGTGGGAACCGACAGATGATTAGTCGTGCGGTAGCTGTACATGGTATTTTTCATCCGAGACGAGAAATCCGACAGTTGATTAGCCGTGCAGAGATCGTACCTGGTATTTTTCATCCGAGAGGATCATACAGCTTGCCATGGAAGGGAGCACGCATGATTGGAAGAAGGCAATAGGAAAGCAGATGTTCAGAAGCAACAAAGCATCTCCAAATGCTTATCTGAAATTCCCACCAATGAATTACATAAGTACCTCTATCTTATTTTATGTTTAATTTATATTTTAATTATCAAAACCTCATAACCATTTGAATCCGCCTGACTGAGATTTACAAGATGACTATAGCTTGCTTCAAGCCGACAGTTTCCATGGGATCGACCCTTACTCACGTAAGGTTTATTACTTGGACGACCCAATGCACTTGCTGGTTAGTTGCGCGGAGTTGTGAAAAGTGTGAATCACAATTTCATGCACTAATAAACCTTTCAAGATTATTCA
Organism: Arachis hypogaea; assembly: GCF_003086295.3. Classification (NCBI taxonomy): domain Eukaryota; kingdom Viridiplantae; phylum Streptophyta; class Magnoliopsida; order Fabales; family Fabaceae; genus Arachis; species Arachis hypogaea. The sequence continues at coordinate 63,181,381 of NC_092049.1, read as the reverse complement.
ATTAAAAATTATGTGTAACAAAATCAAAATAAAAATTTAGAAACATTATTTACAAATTAACTATTTATAAACGTTGTTAAATTTAATTATTTATTTTTAATTAGTATTTAATTTGAAGCCGAGATAAAAATTTATATTCAAAGCACTCTCTATCTTCATGCATAATTTCAATTGTTAAAAAATATTTTATTTTTTTAATTTTATATTTAATTTTTTAAATTATCTTTAATTTTATTATTTTTTTTAAATTATTAATTTATATTTTTATTATATCCCTTACTATATCAAACATTATTCTCTCTTGCTATTCTTCTCTATACACATACCAGTCATTGTCTCATCGCCATTATTATTATATTACCTTATTCTCCTTTCTCGTTTTTTCTTTCTCCTTCCATTTTCTCTTCACCCGACCGTCCGTAATTAATTATCATCAAGTATTATTATCGCAACTTTTAATCTTGTCGATCACTTTGATTTATAACCATCTATTCTCTTAACTTTTATGAGTTATTGAAGTTTCGCTAAAAAAAAGTAAGACATAAAGCATTTAAAATTTTTACCCAAATTATTAAATTAACTTTTAGAATGTGTAAAATTTATAAATTTAAATTAAATAAGATATTAAACAAATTTATTATGTTGTTATTACGCATAACAAAAAAAATTAGAAATATTATTTACAAATTAACTATTTATAAATATTATTAAGTTTAATTATTTATTTTTAATAGTATTTAATTTGAAATCGAGATAAAAATTTATATTCAAAGGACTCTTTATCTTCATGCATAATTCCAATTGATAAAAAATATTTTATTTTTTTTAATTTTATATTTAATTTTTTAATTTTTTTAATTTCATTATTTTTCAAAATTATAAATTTAAATTTTTATTCTATTCCCTTACTATATCAAACACTATTCTTTCTCTTATTATTATTCTCTATACACATACTTGTCATTGTCTAATCGCCATTATTATATTATATATTACTTTGTTCTTTCTCATTTTTTCTTCTCCTTCCACTTTCTCTTCACCCTACCGTAATTAATTATCACCAAGTATTTATATATTATATCTTTTATATGTTAATCAAATAACCAGTGTCATATGCCAAACAAATGATATTATAGAAGTCAAAATAAATTATATTTTTGTAATATAATTTATTTATTTTAGTTTAATTTAAAAATAAATATTCACGTACTCAAATTTTAAGTATAATACTCAGTATAATTAATAATTTAAAAATTAAAAAAATAATATTATCCCATATCAAATAATTTAAAAGAGAAAAAAATGAATTTAACAAAATATTAGACTTTTCCAATTCATCGTTGATAGGTACAGACATATTAAAAAAATAAAGAATATATCTAAGATGAAAAAAAATTAGTTCTTCCTTGGTAAGAGAAAAAGATAGAACACTATCTTTGTACGTGAAATATTGGGGACAAATTAAAAAGGTAGAAGAATGATGAAAATATTAATTGGGTAAGTAAATTAAAGAGAAAATAAAATATAGGTAGAAGTTACATGTGAATTTAGTAACTGCAATAAATCTAAATAAAATTTGTAAAGATGGATGTGATGAAATCGATGGTGTTGAAGGTAAAAAAATAATAGCAGCAAGAGAAATATAACAAAGTGTATTAAGAGGTCAAAAAAAAAAAGTAGTAGAATGGATGAAATTATAAAAAAAATAAAAAGATATATTTTTTATGATTACAAAAGAATTCTAATAGAATAATTAGAATGAGGTTAAACTGCTGGACAGGCTATCAGAGTACAGACATACTCAAAACAGCACTATATAAGCAAAGACTAACATAAAATTAAACAAATCATAATTTAAATGAATACCTCAGAATATAATAAGATCTATACAAAAAAATTATTTATCACCACTAGTTAAACACTTGTTTCCTTTTAATTATTCTTTTTCTCATTTCATATATGGCCACAAAAATAAACTTTTTGAATAATTGTTTGGTGCAGAGAAAAGTTCATAAGATAAAGGAGAATCAGAAAAAAATAAAAAATAAATAAAAAAAGAGAGATTGTGGGAGTAAAGAATTGAATAGAAGTTATGCATGAGTTTTTTGTAACTGTTAGTGAAATATGTTAGTGAAATAAGTAACAGTAAAATATTTTTGAATTATGTTAATAGGGTTAAAATAGGAAATAGAAAATTGGACACCAAACTTCATATATTGGCATTATATATTGTTATAGATATATAGCAATTAGCACATAAAGTACAAAAGTGTAAGATAGCCTGATGCCAAGGCATACATCTTGTTATGTTGACGTTAGACGATGTTTGGTTAGTGTCTTTGAGATATAAATACATAGACACAAATATACAGTAAGACATAGACACAAAATACAAAATTTTTTTAACTATGTTTGGTGATGATATACAAGACGCATTGATTTGAACCAAATATCATATTTACACCTATCGCTGCAATACCACTACCAGCATTACTTTCCACCATTACTGCCATTAATTTTTCAACTTCAGTCTAAATAACTATGAACTATCATCAAAATCTTTAATCTAATAAGCAAATCAATAATTTTTTATATATAAAAAAATTAAAATAGAGATTCAAGAAAAAAAAAAGAAACTTGAACAAAATATATCCAATGAGAAAGAATAATGGGCAACAAAAAAAATATAAGAAGCAATCACAATTTGAAAAACAGATATGGAGCCAGTGAAGATAGATCTATATGCAGGGAAAGGCAATGGAGGCGTCAGCACCGGCACGAGCCAACAAAGGCAATAGAGGCAACGGAGGTGGGTGAAGGTAGATCTGGAAACAAAGTAAGGCAACAGAGATATCGACACATGTGACGGAGAAGAGAGGCAGGCCAAGGCAGATCTACAGGCAACACGACGACAAGGATGATGATGCTGATGGCGGAGGGCGATAGGGATGCGGCACAATGATGGTGATGACAACAACGCTGGGAGGGAGATGGGGGTGGCGGTGGCAGAGGAAGAGAGAGAAGGAAGAAGAGAGGAAGAGAGGCAGATAAAGGAAGGAGGCGGTGGTGATACCGGTAATGGTGGTGGTGACAATGGTGGAAGGAGAAGGCAGAGGTAGAACGGAGGTAGGAAGATGGAATGAATTGGAGAAGAAGAGGGAGAGTTATGGGATTAGGGTAAAGGATAAAATTAGAATTTTAAAAAATAACCAGGGATAAAATTGAAAAAATTTGTGTCTCATGGATTATGTCTTAGTGTCACAGCTTGAAGGAGATATACAAAATACATCTATTTTATGTACATCTGTGTGTAACTGTGTCCATTAAAATTTTGTGTCTCAAAAAACAAATGGTGTACACGTTCCACCATGTTCATGTCTCTAGTGGACATGGACATGAACCAAACGAGACCTTAGTGATCACTAGAAGAGTACATAGAGCTTCATGCACTGGAGCACGGAGGATCTTCTGAGTGCTGACTCACTGCAAGACCAGGCCAGTTCACGGGTTTAGACTGAACCGATAAATTTTCTATAGGTTTGTGCCAAATCGGCCAGTTTTGGACAGTTTAATTATTTATCCGATCCACGTTTTCACTTGAATTGGCCAGACCATTAGTTTTTCGGTTGACTAGCCGATTCTAATAACTATGAATATATGATCTAATTGTTATAATTTTTATATTATTAAATCTAGAATATACTTAAAAAATAAATTGTTATGATGACATATCAAATCAATTTTATAATATTTTATTCAATTGATCAATATAGTAAAATATTAGAATTCAACTCATCGCACATAAAAAAAACAATAGTATAAATTAATAAGACTTATATCTAAATATGGTATTTTGAGTTGATCCGGTCTGATTCACTATGTCCTGTCTTAAGTAGGCGGTCAACCATTAACTATGTTTTAGGGTAGGTATGAGTAATGCCCAATAATAATTGTTTGGATATGGAGTAGATATGGGTAGTGGTCACTCGACCTCATACCTAATGTAGTGATCAAACTCCCGATATGTCATAATCATACTAGAAGTCGAGTGCTATTAACTTGCCTTCCTGTAACTATTAATATATTATATGAGCATGTTACCTTGTTAAAACGTTATGTTTTATAGGTAATTCTTTTTGAAACGTTTGCAGAATAGATATAGCAAGCCATTCATAATAATAATAAAAAAAACAGAAATATAAATACAACTAAAACAGCAGGTAATCAAACTCATAATATACATTACATACAATGTCATACATACACCCAGATAGTAAATATGTACATATATTGACATACGACACTCCAGGGTCTAGCCCATAGGAAAAGCCTCTAAATTGGCGCACATGCTAGTCTAGTAACTCTAAACACACCTAATCTCACAATTGTACTAACAAAAGTGAGAGACAACTCTATGTCGATGCTAAGCTGAAGTGCCAGCTGCCAGCTGGTCGCTCCCTGAACTCAGCTGCTCCACCTTAAGGTTGATCTCCAGATCGTCCTCCTCCTCTTCTTCTGGCGCTACAAAAATATCCTCCATCCTACCAGATGAGCTGTTACCATTGCTCCCGTCTATGTAAATAGGACCGTTGGCATTGATGTGTGAGCATCTTTTCTCTATTTTCTTATTATTTTAGATACGAATTTATTGAGTTTTATTGAGATTATAGTGTTTGAAGCCTATTTGGATGCTACTTTGGGGCGCATTGTGGTTTTATTTATTTCAAAAAAAATCTGAGTGAGTTTGGCAGAGTTCGTGCAGAAGAAAAAGGAAAAAAATTGATGCTGCCAAGCTGGTGCCAAATGCCGCTACCTGGTGTTTGGCGCCAAGCACCTCGTAACACATGCGAGCCTTCTGCAAGCTGGTGCTAGACGCCACGACCGGGCATTTAGCGCTAGGTGCTTCGTAATTCGTGCCCAGGACCACACATTATTGGCGCTAAATGCTGAGTTGGGCGTTTAGTGCCAGGAAGACAACAACACCATAATTCTCTTCTGCCTAACGGCGCTAAACGTTGAGCGCCAGTAGTGCATACATGAATTTCAAAGAAGGGCTTCATGGCTGAAGATTTAATTAATTATTTATTTTCTTTTCATTATTAGTTAAAACAAAACATAATTTGTTGGCCTTTTAATAGTTATTATTTTATTTCAGTTTCAAATCAATTAGGTTAGATATAAAAGGGGAAAAGATACAGCCCTTCGGGCTCTCCTCCTTCTTCTCCTTCTTCCTCATTCTACACTTTACAAACTTTGGGAACCCTAGTTTTCTTTGAACCATGAGCAACTAAACCTCCTCTGTTAAGGTTAGGAGCTCTGTTTATTCTATCGATTAGTACTATTGTCATACTGATTTAAATTCAAGGATTACTTTCGTTTTTCATCTTATGAATTTGAGTATATTGGAAGATAACTCTTTTTCTACATGAATTCTTGTTGATTCTTGGAAAAGTTAACTCACTTGAATAACAGCTTGAAAATAGATCCTCATAACTCTCTAATTGCTTGTACTTAACGTGATACGTGACATATAATCACCTTATCTTTGAGTAATTAAGGTTTGTGCGGCTAATAAACTAGAATTGAACTTAAACCTCTAATCTAAATTAAGTGACCAAAGAATTGACGGTTGATTAGGTCAAAGGAGATTAGATCACTGAGGAATTAGGGTTTAGTCAACTAAAGTTTGCCATGAATTAAATTTTGTATGATTAAAGTAGTTGGTAAGAATTGTTAATCTGGAAAAATAAATATCTCTGGAACTTTAACTTTTTCTCACATACTCATCACACCAAAGTCATTGTTTGCTTTCTAAATTGTTGAATTACCGTTTAATGCTTTTGAACACAAAGCACTCCTTTTTGCTTGTCTGACTAAGTGAGTCATTTGACTGTTGTTGCTTGGTCCATCAATCCTCGTGGAATCGACCTTCACTCACCTGAGGTATTACTTGGTATGACCCGGTGCACTTGTCGATTCAGTTGTGGTATTCGAAATTCCACGACCAAGTTTTTGGGGCTGTTGCCGGGGATTGATTGTGATTGACAACTAGTCGTTGTTTGATTGCTTATATTAGATGTCTTTACTATAATTTTATTTAATTTTATTTCTTTTATTTTTCAAAAATTTAGTTTAAGGTTGTTTAAAATTGTTCCTTTAGTTTTGAAATTAAGTTTGGTGTTTCTTTTAGTTTATTTATTTTATTTTCCTAATTTCTCTTCTCATTATTTTCGAAATTTTTTGTTTAATTACTTCTATTAATTTTTAAAAATTGTTACTTTACTTATTTAGTTTATTTTGTTTTATCCCTTTTACTCAGGTTACTTCACTGGGAATTCTCTTCACTCTGACGTAAAGATTTCCACTTTTTCTTGCTTTATGTTTGTTTATGAGTAGGAACAGGGACAAAAAACCTCTTTTGGAATTTGTTCCTGAGATTGAGAGAACTTTAAGAATGCGTTTACAGCAGGCTAGAGCTTACAAAACTATTGAGAATCTCAAGGATAATTTTGAGAAGGAATTTGAAGAAGTTTCTATGGATCCAAACAATAATAACAATGTTGTTAATCCTCATGTTCTCAATGCTTCTAATATGCCTGTGCAACCTAGAAGGACACTGGGCTCATACACTACCTCTAACCCTAACTTCTATAGCAATAGCATTGTTGTACCTCCTGTGACTGCTAACAATTTTGAGTTGAAGCCTCAGCTCATCTCTCTGGTGAAACAGAATCATCAGTTTCATGGACTCTCGCAAGAAGACCTAAACTTATTTATCTCTAACTTCCTGCAAATCTATGATACAATGAAGACCAATAGAGTTCATCCTGATGTCTATAAGTTGTTGCTCTTTTCATTTGCTATATGGGACAGAGCCAAGCAGTGTCTTGACTCATAATCCAAGGAGAGCTTAGATACATAGGACAATTTGGTTAATAGATTCTTAACCAAGTTCTTTCCACCTCAGAAGCCAACCAAGTTGAGGAATGATGTTCAGACTTTCTGGCAGAGAGAGGGTGAATCTTGCCGAGGATAAGTGTCGGTTAGGAATTACCAAAGAGGTTTTCCAATTTAACGTCGCGAAGTATAGTCCCAACCAACAAGATATCCTCTAGTCAAAGTTAGAAAATGTGTCACAACAATAAAATCAATAACCGGGAGTAGAATCCCAGGTCGTTCTCCCTAGGAGTTGACATAAGATGCACATCATTGGTTAGGGGTTCTTTGGGGATGTTTGGAGTTGAATGCAAGAAAAGTAAATAACTAGACATTAAAGCGATGAACACTAACAATTAAAATAAGAAAGCTAAGAGATCAAGCTAACAAGGATGAATCACAATCAATCAATGTAAAAACCTTGGCTAGGGGTGAGAATTGAAATTTCTATCCTCATTATCATCATCAATTGTGACAAGAATTGTCCATTGCTCCCACTTAGTTAACCTCTAACAATGAAGGAAAGTCAAGTGATATAATTGACTCTAATCCATATATCCTAGTCAAATCCTACTGAAAGACTAGCTTTGGTGGAATTCAAGTCAACTAGCAACTTCCAATTATCAATCAACAAAAGACTTTGACAGTTCAAGAGTCTCCAATTGCTCAACCCCCAAGCCAAGAGTAGAAATATACTCCATAGACATAAGTAACATTTTCTCAAATACTTGGTGAGTGAGAATATAAGACATTATGAAATTGAAAAAGCAATTCAAATTAAAGTTATCCACTACAAACAACTAACAATAACAAAGCAATTAACAACAAGGAATATGAAATTCTTCAATGCATTAATGGAAATTAATCTCAACAAGATCCAATTTCAAGATCCAAAATAACTAGAATAACAAGAACACTAAATGAAGTTGGAGAAGGGAAATTACAAATTAAAACAATCCAAAATTGGAATTAACACAGATCTAACCAAAGGATCCAAGTGAAATTGAATTGAGAAACTAAAACCTAGAGAAAAGTGAGAGTTTTTCTCTCTAGAATTCAAACTAAAACTAAAAACTAAAGTGTGTAATGATTGTCTAGATGCCATTCCCCTTCATTCCCAGTGTCTTATCCTCAATTTGGGCTCAAAACTGGGCCAAACATTAGCTCAGAAATCGCCCCCAGCATTTTCTCTTTAATGAGGCACGTGCTGCTTGTCACGCGTACGCGTCAGCCACGCGTATGCATCGCTGCACTCACCATGTGTATGCATCAGTCACGCTTTCGCATCAGTCACATGTACGTGTCGGTTGAAAGATGGCTTGATCACGCGTACGCGTCAGCCATGCGTACACTTCGGTTTTAGCTTCCCAAATCTTTAATTTTTTGTGTTCCTTCCGCCTTTGCATGCTTCCTTTTCATCCTCTATGCCATTCTTTCCCTATAACCCAGAGATCACTCAACAAACATATCACGACATCGAATGGTAATAAGAGAGGATTAAAAATTAGCAATTTTAAGGCTAGGAAGCATGTTTTCATTCTTAAGCACAAATTAGGAAGAAATCTCAAAAACATGCAATTTACATGAATAAGTGTGAAAATAGTTGACAAAATCCACTTAATTCAATACAAAATAAATCATAAAATGGTGGTTTATCAAATCTCTTTATGAAGCCTAGGAGAAGTACAAGATGATGCTCAGAAAGTGTCCTCTTGACATATTTTTTAGACTGAATTTTTACAGATTTTCTATGATAGAGTTACTGACGTAACAACTCAAGTTTTCAAAAAATTAAATTATGAGTTATTTACGATTTATTATCATTGTTGAGAATTTTATTTTAAGAAAATTATTTTACTGAGGATAATTAAATAGAGTTTCATGATAATTGAAGTTTAAATTAATTAGAATTTTATTATAATCTTTATATAATTGAATATTTCACATAATTTCAGTCATTGAAAAATAAGAAAGAATAGTGTAATTTAATTTAAGTAAATTTCTATTATGAATAATTTATAATTTAATTCAAGTTCCTTAATTTTAGAAAATAATTTATTAAGAATGATTAAATTGATTTTATAAATACTTTAAGTTTAAGTCCATTAATATTTATGTATAATTTTTATTATAATTAGTTATTTTATAAATTGAAATGAAAGTTTCGGTGATAGAAAAATAATGAAAAGTTATATCATTTAATTTGAATAATTAATATTGATTTAAACTATAAAAATGTGATTAATATGTTTATTTTATAATTTAAATTAGAAATAGTTAATTAAACTTAGCAGTATGTTGAGAAATAAAATTTTTAAATATTTTTAATAGAGTAGATTTACTTTTAAAATTATTTTATCCTCCAATTTTATCAAAATATCTATTCATATCTATCTTTATTCATTTATAAAATCCCTAATTTCTAACCCTAATTCCCAAATTGAAAATCAAAAACCATAATTTCCTAAAACAAAACCCTAACCCTTCACCCAATACACACACACACTGAACACAGAGGGAGACGGATGAGAGTGCGGGAAGGGAAGAGAGGGAGGAGAAAGGAGACGGTGCTGGCTGGGGGCCTCGCCGCCGTCGTCGTCGAGCTGAGGGAAATAGAGGTTCGTAGTGGAGTGAAAGAGAGAGAGCGAAGGCACGGGAGAGAATGGAGGCATTTTGCGCTACCATCGCCACCGATTTGCCACCGCTGAAGCTTCCCATGATGCCATCTACTTGCTGTCAAACCGTCACCGCCATTGTGCTGTCGAGAAGAGAGATCCCGCGCCGCACCTCCCTCACTGTTGACCCATCGAAGCTAGCATGACAGAAGAGGAGGAAGGGACGTGGTCTTATGCTGTCACTGTCGCGCCTCACTGCCGCAGCCGTGGAGACCTCCCGCGCTGTTGGAATCGCGAACTGAGGAGGAAGGAGGAGCTGATCCTGTTGCGGTTGCCGCCACTAGTAATATGAGGAGAAGGAAGCTCGTGATAGGGAACATGAGAGGGACCCGTTGCTACCGTCGTCAGCCGTCGCAGTTGTTGAAGCCACCAACGTCGCTGCTATTGTCATCAGAGAGCCACCGTTGGAGTCACTGTGCCATTGTCGCTGCTGTGGATTTGCTCTGCCGCTGAACCAAGCTAAGGAAGAAGAGACAGAACGTGGCGGGAGAGGGAGGGGGACCGCTTTCGCCACTGCCTAGGTCGCTGTGGTACAAGCCGCCGTTGATGGAGTTACCGTGTTTAGTGATTTTCGTGAGTTTTGACATTGAGGTAGGGGATTTTTTTTTTAAAATTAATCGTTTTAATTTATGAATGCTAATAAAGTTTAGTGAGTAACTGCAAATAATTTATAAATATTTTGTGTGATTAATTGATAGAAATAAACTTGGTTTGAAGTTGTGAAATTTAGATTAAGTTTGGTATTGAGATGATGTTCTAGTGTCTCAATTAGTTTATTGAGTTTAGGTTATGGCTGTGAATGTCACTGGGTTTTGTTGTTATGAGTGATTGATGAGCGGATAATTTATACCCTTTTTGGCATTATTTTTACATAGTTTTTAGCATGTTCTAGTTACTTTTTATTATATTTTTATTAGTTTTTATGCAAAAATCATATTTCTGGACTTTACTATGAGTTTGTGTATTTTTCTGTAATTTCAGGTATTTTCTGGCTGAAATTGAGGGATCTGAGCAAAAGTCTGATTCAGAGGCTGAGAAAGGACTGCAGATGCTGTTGGATTTCGACCCTCCTGTACTCGAAGTATATTTTCTGGAGCTACAGAAGCCCAATTAGCGCGCTATTAATTCCGTGAAAAGAAGACATCTTGGGCTTTCCAGCAATGTATAATAGTCCATACTTTTTCCGAGATTTGATGGCCCAAACTGGCATTCAAACGCCCGGAAGTGGATTTCTGCACTATCTGCACTTAGTTACTTATTTTCTGTAATCCCTAGTAACTAGTTTAGTATAAATAGCACTTTTTACTATTGTATTCGCAGACTTTTGATCAGTTGGGAACCTCTTTTTCACTTTTATGTTACAATTGGGAGGCTGGCCATTCAGCCATGCCTAGACCTTTTTCTCTTATGTATTTTCTACGGTGGAGTTTCTACACCTCATAGATTAAGGTGTGGAGCTCTACTGTTCTTCATGAATTAATGAAAGTACTATTGTTTCTCTTTCAATTCACGCTTACTTCTTCTCTAAGATATACTCTCATACTTAATTCAGTTAAGTCAGAATGAAGGGGTGACCCGTGACAATCATCCACTATCTTCGTTACTCGCTTGGCCAATATCCGCATGCCTGACAACCACAAGCGGTCTACATGATGTTCAACGTAGTCATTGGATGACAGCCGGAGTATATTCTCTTGGGTCTCTAATCCACGGACCGAGTCCGTGAGGTTAAAACCTTCGTGGTATAGGCTAGAACCAATAGGCAGCATTTCTGAGATCCGGAAAGTCTAAACCTTGTCTGTGGTATTCCGAGTAGGATCTGGGAAGGGATGACTGTGACGAGCTTCAAACTCGCGAATGTTGGGTGCAGTGACAGTGTGCAAAAGGATAGAGAGATCCTATTCCGACACTAGTGAGAACCGACAGATGATTAGCCGTGCGGTAGCTGTACCTAGTATTTTTCATCCGAGACGAGAAATCCGACAGTTGATTAGCCGTGCAGAAACCATACTTGGTATTTTTTATCCGAGAGGATCATACACAGCTTGCCATGGAAGGGAGCACGCATGATTGGATGAAGACAATAGGAAAGCAGAGGTTCAGAAGCAACAAAGCATCTCCAAACGCTTATATGAAATTTCCACCAATGAATTACATAAGTATCTTTATTTTAATTTACATTTTATTTATCCTTTAATTATCAAAACCTCATAACCATTTGAATCCGCCTTACTAAGATTTACAGGATGACCATAGCTTGCTTCAAGCCGGCAATCTCCGTGGGATCGACCCTTACTCACGTAAAGTATTACTTGGACGACCCAGTGCACTTGCTGGTTAGTTGTACGGAGTTGTGAAAAGTGTGATCACAATTTCGTGCACCAAGTTTTTGGCGCCGTTGCCGGGGATTGTTCGAATTTGGACAACTGACGGTTCATCTTGTTGCTTAGATTGGGTAATTTTATTTTATGTTTAAGCTTTTTATTTTTATTTTCGAAAAAAAATTAATATAGTTTTCAAAAAATTCAAAATTTTTTTTAAGAATGAATTCTAGAGCTTCATGAGATATGTTGAAGCCTGGCTGGCTGTTAAGCCATGTCTAATCTTTTGGACTGAGGTTTCCAGTTTCCATTGTAGAAAGGACATGTCTGTATTTGTTATGCTAAAGCTTGGTTGGTCATTTGGCCATGTCTAATTCTTTTGGACCGAAGCTTTAGACTAACATTGTATGAATCTTGGAATTCTTATTAAAAATTTTAAATTTTTTTATTTTCTCTTTCCAAAATAATTTCGAAAAAAAATAATACAAAAAATTTAATAAAACCATAAAAACCAAAAATTTTTTATGTTTCTTGTTTGAGTCTTGTGTCAAATTTTAAGTTTGGTGTCAATTTCATCTTTTTAGTTTTTCTTAAATTTTCGAAAGATTCAACATGCATTATGTTTCTTGATCTTCAAGTTGTTCTTGATGATTTTCTTTGTTTAATCTTGTGATTTCTTGTTTTGTGCTTTTTGTTGTTTTTCATAGGCATTTTCGAATTCATAGTATCTAAACATTAAAAATTTCTAAGTTTGGTGTCTTGCATGTGTTTCTTTTCTTAAAAATTTTCAAAAATATGTTTTTGATATTCATCATGATTTTCAAAGTATTCTTGGTGTTCATCTTGACATTCAAAGTGTTCTTGCATGCATTATTTGTTTTGATCTTAAATTCTTATGTCTTGTGTCTTTTTGTTGTTTTTCTCTTTCTTCATTAATTCAAAAAAAAAAATAAAAAATAATATCTTTTCCTTATTTTACTCAAAAATTTCGAAATTTTGAGTTGACTTAGTAAAAAATTTTTAAATTTAGTTATTTCTTGTTAGTCAAGTCAAAATTTCAATTTAAAAACTTTATCTTTTCAAATCTTTTTCAAAAATCAAATATTTTTCATTTTTCTTCTTAATATTTTCGAATTTCTTAAATAAATTTTGAAAATCTTTTTCTTATTTTTATTTCATATTTTCAAAAACTTTACTAACAATTAATGTTTTGATTAAAAAATTTCAAGTTTTTTACTTTTCTCTTAAGAAAGGTTCAATCTTTAAATTCTAGAATCATATCTTTTAGTTTCTTATTAGTCAAGTCATCAACTTTAATTTTAAAAATCAAATCTCTTTAATTTTCTTTTCTATTATTTTTCAAAATAAATTTCAATCATATCTTTTTTAAAATTTAATTTCAAAATCTTTTTCTAACTTCTTATCTTTTCAAAATTTATTTTCAAATATTTTTCAATTAACCACTTGACTTGTTTGTTTTAATTTTAAAAAGTTTACTATTTCTTATCTTTTTCCCAAAAGAAATAAAAGCAAATTGAAAATTACTTAACTACTTTTTCACTTCTCATTTTCGAAAACAACTAACCACTTTTTCAAAATTCTTTTTAATTAACTAATTGTTTTAAATTCGAATTTTATTTTATTTGTTTTCTTAAATTTTGAATTCTAACTTAATTAATTAAATAAAAATAAAAATATTTTTCTTCTCCTTCTTCTTAAAATTCGAATACTCTCTCTCTCTCATATCTTTCTATTTATTTATTTATTTACTAACACTTCTTTTCTACTCGTAATTCGAACCCTCTCCCTCTCTCTGTGTTCGAATTCCTCTAATTCTCTCTCTACCTTATTCTTCTATTCTTCTATTCTTATACTCACATAAAGGAATCTCTATACTGTGACATAGATGATCCCTATTATCCTTTTGTTCTCTTCTTTTTCATATGAGCAGGAACAAGGATAAGGACATTCTTGTTGAAGCTGATCCTGAACCTGAAAGGACTCTGAAGAGGAAGCTAAGAGAAGCTAAAGCACAACACTCCAGAGAGGACCTTATAGAAATTTTCAAAAAAGAAGCAGACATGGCAGCCAAACCCAACAACAATGATGGAGATGCAAGGAAGATGCTTGGTGACTCTACTGCACCAACTTCCAACTTCTATGGAAAAAGCATCTCAATTTCTGCAATTGGAGTAAACAACGTTGAGCTTAAGCCTCAATTAGTTTCTCTAATGCAGCAGAATTGTAAGTTTCATGGACTTCCATTGGAAGATCCTCATCAGTTCTTAGCTGAATTCTTGCAAATCTGTGACACTGTTAAGACCAATGGGGTTGATCCCGAGGTCTACAGACTTATACTTTTCTCCTTTGCTGTAAGAGACAGAGCTAGGATATGGTTGGACTCACAACCTAAAGAAAGCCTGAACTCTTGGAAAAAGTTGGTCAATGCTTTCTTGGTCAAATTCTTTCCACCTCAAAAGATGAGAAAGCTTAGAGTGGAAGTCTAAACCTTCAGATAGAAGGAGGGTGAATCCCTCTATGAAGCTTGGGAAAGATACAAATAATTGATCAGAAGATGTCCTTCTGACATGCTTTCAGAATGGAGCATCTTATGTATATTCTATGATGGTCTATCTGAATTGTCCAAGATGTCATTGGACCACTCTGTTGGTGGATTTCTTCATCTGAAGAAAACACCTGCAGAAGCCCAAGAACTCATTGAAATGGTTGCAAATAACCAGTTCATATATACTTCTGAAAGAAATCCTATGAATAATGGGATGACTCAGAAGAAAGGAGTTCTTGAGATTGATACTCTGAATGCCATATTGGCTCAGAACAAAATATTGACTCAGCAAGTCAATATGATTTCTCAGAATTTGACTGAAATGCAAGCTGCATCCGGCAGTACTAAAGAAGCCTCCTCTGAAGGAGAAGCTTATGACCCTGAGAATCCTACAATGGAAGAGGTGAATTACATGGGAGAATTCTATGGAAACACCTATTATCCTTCATGGAGAAATCATCCAAACTTCTCATGGAAGGATCAACAGAAGCCTCAACAAGGCTTCAATAATAATAATAATAATGGTGGGAGAAATAAGTTTGGCAATTGCAAGCCTTTACCATCATCTTCTCAGCAACAGACAGAGAATTCTAAGCAGAGCCTCTCTGACTTAGCAACTAGAGTCTCTGATCTATCTAAGACCACTATCAATTTCATGACTGAAACAAGTCCTCCATCAGAAATTTGGAGGCATAAGTGGGTTAGCTGAGTAAAAGAGTTACTGAAACTCCTCCTAGTACTCTCCCAAGTAATACAGAAGAGAATCCAAAGAGAGAGTGCAAGGCCATAACTATATGCAAAGTGGCCGAACCTGGAGAGAGTAAAAAGGCAGTGATTTCCAGTGAGGAAGACCTTGCTGGACGTCCACTGGCCAATAAGGAGTTCCCTATTGAGGAACCAAAGGAATCTGAGGCTCATATAGAAATCATAGAGATTCCAAGGAACTTAATGCTGCAGTTCATGAGCTCTGATGAAGATTCTTTCTTTAATGAGGATGAAGATATTGTTGAAGAACAAGTAGCTCGGTATCTAGGAGCAATCATGAAACTGAATGCCTTGGTTCAACAGAAATTACCTTAGAAGAAACCGGATCCCGGAAGGTTCTTAATACCTTGTACCATAGGGACCATGACCTTTGAGAAGGCTCTGTGTTACCTGGGGTCAGGAATAAACCTTATGCCACTCTCTGTAATGGAGAAACTAGAGATCTTTGATGTACAAGCTGCAAGAATCTCACTAGAGATGGCAGACAAATCAATGAAACAGGCTTATGGACTTGTAGAGAATGTCTCAGTGAAGGTTGAAGGCCTGTACATCCCTGCTGATTTCATAATCCTAGACATTAGAAAGGATGAGGATGAATTCATTATCCTTGGAAGACCCTTCCTAGCCACAGCAAGAGCTGTGATTGATGGGGACAGAGGAGAGTTAGTCCTTCAATTGAATGAGGACTACCTTGTGTTTAAAGCTCAAGGATCTTCTTCTGTAACCATGGAGAGGAAGCATGAAAAGCTTCTCTCAATACAGAGTCAAACAGATTCCCCACACTCAACTTTTAAGTTTGGTGTTGGGAGGCCACCATTAAGCTCTAAGTCTCTGTGAAGCTCTCTAAGAGCTCACTGTCAAGCTATTGACATTATAGAAGCGCTTATTGGGAGGCAACCCAATGTTTTTTAATTATATTTATTTTTATAGACATTTGTTTTCCATTGTCATGTTATGTTTTTTTTAGGTAGATGATCATGTGGAGTCACAAAAACAGCTGCAGAATTAAAACGGAATAAAAAAAACATCAAAAATAGCACACCCTAGAGAATAGGCTTACTGGCATTTAAACGCCAGTAAGGATAGCAGAATGGGCATTTAACGCCCAGTCTAGCAACATTCTGGGCGTTAAATGCCAGAATTGGCAGACAGACTGGCGTTTAACGCCAGAAAAGGGTGTCTAGTTGGCGTTAAACGCCAGAAAAGGGCATCAGGCTAGCGTTTAATGCCAGAAATGGCACACAGAGGGCGTTTAAACACCAGAAAGGTGCAGGGACCAGTATTCCTTGACACCTCAGGATCAGTGGACCCCACAGGATCTCTACTTACCCCACCTCTCTTTCTCTCCTCTTCACACCTTTCCATAACACTCTTCCCCAAATACCCTTGATCAATCACATCAACACCATTCACCTATCAAATCCTACCCTCTTCCCTCTCTCTCTTACCCTATAATACCCCTCCTTACCACCTTCCATTTCACACATCATAACACTTAAACACCCTTGGCCGAATCCAAAACACCCCACTATCTCCTCTATTTCTTCTTCTTCTCCTCCTTTCTTTCTTCTTTTGCTTAAGGACGAGCAAACCTTTTAAGTTTGGTGTGGGAAAAAGCTCTGTTTTTTGTTTTTCCATAACCATTAATGGCACCTAAGGCCGGAGAAACCTCTAGAAAGAAGAAAGAGAAGGCAATTGCTTCCACCTCCGAGTCATGAAAGATGGAGAGATTCATCTCAAAAGTCCATCAAGACCACTTCTATGAAGTTGTGGCCAAGAAAAAGGTGATCCCTGAGGTCCCTTTCATGCTAAAAAAGAATGAATATCCGGAGATCCGACGTGAGGTTCGAAGAAGAAGTTAGGAAGCTCTCACCAACCCCATCTAACAAGTCAAAATCTTAATGGTTCAAGAGTTCTATGCTAATGCATGGATCACTAAGAACCATGATCAAAGTGTGAACCCAAACCCAAAGAATTGGCTCACAATGGTTCGGGAGAAATACTTGGATTTCAGTCCAGAAACTGTGAGGTTGGCATTCAACTTGCCAATAATGAGAGGAGATTCTCATCCTTTCACTAGAAGAGTCAACTTTGATCAAAGGTTGGACCAAGTCCTCACAGGCATTTATGTGGAAGGAACATAATGGAAGAGAGACTTAAAAGGCAAGCTGGTTCAATTGAGAAGGCCTGACCTCAAATCCGTGGCTAGGGGATGGTTGGAGTTCATCTAACGCTCTATCATCTCTACTAGAAAACGGTCCGAAGTAACTGTGGACGGGCTATCATGATCCATAGTATCATGATTGGAGAGGAAGTGGAAATTCATGAGATCATACCTCTAGAACTATATAAGGTGGCTGACAAGCCCTCCACTTTAGCAAGGTTAGCCTTTCCTCATCTCATTTATCACCTATGCATTTCAGCCGGAATTGTCATAGAAGAAGACATCCTCATTGAAGAGGACAAACCCATTACTAAAAAGAGGATGGTGCAAACAAGAGAGCTCACTCATGGACCTCAACAAGAGCATGAGGAAATCCCTCATCAAGAAATCCCTGAGATGCCTCAAGGGATGCATTCCCTCCACACAACTATTGGGAGCAACTCAACACTTCTTTAGGAGAATTGAGTTTCAACATGGAGCAACTAAGAGTGGAGCACCAAGAGCACTCCATCATCCTCCATGAAATTAGAGAAGACCAAAAGGCCATGAGAGAGGAGCAACAAAGGCAAGGAAGAGACATAGAGGAGCTCAAGAACTCCATTGGTTCTTCAAGAGGAAGAAGAAGCCACCATCACTAAGGTGGACCCATTCTTTAATTTCCTTGTTATTCGTTTTTCTATTTTCGATTTCTATGCTCTATGTTTTGTCTATGTTTGTGTCTTCATTACATGATCATTAGTGTTTAGTGTCTATGTCTTAAAGCTATGAATGTTCCATGAATCTTTCACCTTTCTTAAATTAAAATTGTTTTCTGAAAAAGAAAAAGAAGTATATGAGTTTCGAATTCTATCTTGAAAATAGTGTAATTATTTTAATGTAGTGGCAATACTTTTTGTTTTCAGAAAGAATGCTTGAACAGTGCATATTTTTTATAGTGAAGTTTATGAATGTTAAAATTGTTGGCTCTTGAAAGAATAATGAAAAAAAGAGAAATGTTATTGATAATCTGAAAAATCATAAAATTGATTCTTGAAGCAAGAAAAAGCAGTGAAAAACATAAAGCTTGCAAAAAAAAAAATTGGCGAAAAATAAAGAAAAAGAAAGAAAAAGAAAAAGCAAGCAGAAAAAACCAATAAGCTCTTTAAACTAAAAGGCAAGAGCAAAAAGCCAACAACCCTTTAAACTAAAAGGCAAAGGTAAAAAGGATCCAAGGCTTTGAGCATTAATGGATAGGAGGGCCCAAAGGAATAAAATCCTGGCCTAAGCGGCTAAATCAAGCTGTCCCTAACCGTGTGCTTGTGGTGTGAAGGTGTCAAGTGAAAAGCTTGAGACTGAGCGGTTAAAGTCGTGATCCCAAGCAAAAGAATGTGCTTAAGAACTCTGGGCACCTCTAACTGGGGACTCTAGCAAAGCTAAGTTACAATCTGAAAAGGTTCACCCAGTTATGTGTCTGTGGCATTTATGTATCCGGTGGTAATACTGGAAAACAAAATGCTTAGGGTCACGGCCAAGACTTATAAAGTAGCTGTGTTCAAGAATCAACATACTGAACTAGGAGAATTAATGACACTATCTGAATTCTCTGAGTTCCTATGGATGCCAATCATTCTGAACTTCAAAGGATAAAGTGAGATGCCAAAACTGTTCAGAAGCAAAAACCTACTAGTCCCGCTCATCTAATTGGAACTAAGCTTCATTGATATTTTGAAATTTATTGTATTTTCTATTCTTTTTATCCTATTTTGTTTTTAGTTACTTGGGGACAAGCAACAATTTAAGTGTGGTGTTGTGATGAGCGGATAATTTATACCCTTTTTGATATTGTTTTTACATAGTTTTTAGCATGTTCTAGTTACTTTTTATTATATTTTTATTAGTTTTTATGAAAAAATCACATTTCTGGACTTTACTATGAGTTTGTGTATTTTTTTGTGATTTCAGGTATTTTCTGGCTGAAATTGAAGGATCTGAGCAAAAGTCTGATTCAGAGGCTGAGAAAGGACTGCAGATGCTGTTGGATACTGACCCTCCTGCACTCGAAGTGGATTTTCTGGAGCTACAGAAGCCTAATTGGCGCACTCTCAATTGCATTAGAAAGTAGAAATCTTGGGATTTTCAGCAATGTATAATAGTTCATACTTTGTTGGCCCAAACTGGTGTTCAAACACCCACCAGAGACCATTTTCTGGCGTAAAAAAAAAATGCTAGAACTGGCACCAGAACTGGAGTTAAATGCCCAAACTGGCATCCAAGCTAGCGTTTAACTCTAGAAATGGACTATGCACGTGTAAAGCTCAATGCTCAGCCCAAGCACATACCAAGTGGGCTCTAGAAGTGGATTTCTGCACTATCTGCACTTAGTTACTTATTTTCTGTAATCCCTAGTAACTACTTTAGTATAAATAGCACTTTTTTACTATTGTATTCGTAGACTTTTGATCAGTTTGGAACCTCTTTTTTGTAGAACCTATGCACAATTACTCAAGAGGGGGGGGGGGTGAATTGAGTATTGCAACAACAATGAATCTTTTTGGGAAAGTTAAAGACAATATACAAAAGTGTTATTGTACTAGTATTTTTCCAAGAGCTTAACTCAATTGCTAAGCATTTATAAGGAGCTTTTACTTTCCAATAGACACCAACTCAAATAAATTGATCAAGCTTTTCACCAATCGGACTTAAGCCATTCCTTAAGTACTTACGAAGCTACTTTTCGATCACAATTTATTTGCTCAAAGGTAAAAGACAATAATATTGAAGAGATGAGTTTGGAGAGATGCAAACGCTATTTAGAGTGGTTCGGCACAATCCTTGTCCTACGTCCACTTTCTTTCTCAATCGCTATTGAGAAGTTCCACTATTGCCAAGCTTCAAGGTGCTCGCGCAAAACCTTTTACAATCCGAGTCCTTAGTTTCTAACACCTCACGATATATGATCACCACTCGTATACTAACCCACTCCACTTAGAGATTCCTTCTCTAAGATTTGCCTTGAGTACTTAGTATACTCCTTTGGTATCCTCACCGACTATAGTGTTTATAACTCTTGACTCAACCTTGGAGATCACACTCCAATTTACAAAGTGTTACAAGAAAACAATTCTCAAAGAATTGTTGAGATGAAATGAGTACTCTCTAGAAGAGTGTATGATTACAAGTTTAGCACTATTGAACCAATTGATATTGCTCTCTCAAATTGTGTATTATAACACCTTAAAAATGTGTAGAATGAAAGAATATGAACAAGATAGTTTGCAAATACTCACATGTATTTGAAATAAGGCTTCAATCCATCTATTTATAGACTCCCCAAACCTTAGAAACGTTGGGGAGTTAATGGGATGGAGCCTTTTTGTCAAAACTAGCCGTTTTTTATGTTTTTGAATCATTTGCATCGATGCATAACACTTTGCATCGATGCAAATGTGTCTTTGAAGCTGAAATTTGAATTTTCAGCTAGGTTGCATCGATGCAAACATCTTTGCATCGATGCAACAAGTCGTCGCATGCTTTGCATCGATGCAAGATGAGTGTGCATCGATGCAAACCTTAAAGAATGGCTTAAAATCACTTCAAAATACTTAGGATTGATCTCAAACTTGTTGGAGTCAATTCCTATGCTTTTGTACCTTTGAAAACAAGTTTTTAAACCATTTGGCTAGCATTGAATTGCAAGATGTGCATCAAAACATTTTGTGAGTGTGTGTTGAGAGATTTAGCAATTGGTTCTTAACAAGAAGTTACCTAAGTCCTAAGACACTATACTTGTCTTCAAATGTTGTGGACTTGAGTTTCTTGTTGTTGTTGTGTTGCTTTCAACTCTTCATTCCTCAACGTTGAATGTTGGTTGATCTTTCAACATGCTTGTTCATTTAAGTTGTTTGTTGGTTTGTCTTTCATGTCGTTTGTTGGTTTGTCATTCATCAAAACCTACGAATACAAACTTCGCATACAAGCAACATGATTTACAATTTCCCCCTTTTTGATAATGACAAACCAATTTTGAGGATATGCATTTATAAATGATTTTGAAAGCAACAATAATGCACTTTGTTTTATAGAAAGCTTTGGAGAAGACTTCACAAAAAAAATTTTACAGGAGTTCCCCCTAAATATGTGCATTTGTTCCCTTAAAGGGCGTTTATCAAAGAAAACGATTTAGATATCAAAAAGTTTTTGCTTAGCGGAAGTCTTTTTGAAATCATTGTTTCGAAAACTTATTTCTTCTTTTCAAATCCTCAAACTTCTTCTTTTTCAAAAGTTCAAAACTTCAAATATCCTCAAACTTTTCTTCCCCCTTTTGACATTATCAAAAAGAAAGGAGTTTGAAATGTGTCATAGAAGCATGCATAAAACAATGAATTTTTTTAAGTTCAATATCTCTATTAATCTCAAGGATGAGATATTCTCCCTTTCAAAAAGAATTTGATTTTCTCTTTTTATATATAACAAGCATGCATAATTCCCCCTAAAGAAGTGAAATATATCAAGGCATGCACATTAACTTAAAATAGGGGTACCAAGCCTATTTTGAGTTATTCACCAAATAAGCATACAAGCATTAATCATTAAACAAAATTATGAAGGAAATATCAAAGTATTTAAACCATAATAGAAATCCTTAGCTTACTAGGAGTTAGTTTAACAATTCATATAATCAAATAAACATAAAGCAATAAAAAGTGACTTGATGAAGAGGAGACAATCAATCTTGGTCTTCATCATCATCATTATCCTCTTCATACGGTAGGTGGATGCCGAAATGCTCATATAAGTCATCAATACGACGATCCAAGCGACCCGTGCGATGATCTACACGAGACACACGACGATTAAGTGCTTCAAGTTGCCTACCATGCTCTACTTCAATCCTTTGGATGTTTTGGTTGATGGATTGTAATTCTCTCATTACATCAAGCAAGGAGGGTGGTTCTTGAGCTTGAGGTGCTTGTGGAGGAGCTTGCTCTTGAGGACCTTGTTCATCAACATTTCTTCTTTCCATTTTGTTGAGAATATGAGTGTTGATACAAGATTGAGGTGGTACTTCCTTGGCAATCTCATTTGATATATCAATACCAATATAATCAAAGACTTTAGACCATAGGCAAAGGAATCCTAATCCACCATTCCTATCCTTCATCTTGAGCCTAATCATATGTTGTACTATAAAGTATGGCCAATTAATCTTAATTCCATTCATCATAGCCCACATGACAATCAAATCTTCATCATTTACATTCGCATGCTTGGATATTCTAGGTTGCAATACATAGGTGACTAGATATAACAAAGTTCTATGTTCCGCACTCATTGAATTGCAACTAATTTTGGAATGAGCTCCTTGTACAAGATTGAACAAATGCATGGCATTGTCCTTTGAATAACCCCATTCATCAATTGGGGTTTTACCACCTTGAAACAAGTCACCTTGATTAGGCAACTCCCAAATGGTGGCTAACTCATCACCATCTAGCCTATAATCCTTTCTTCCTATCTTGAAGAATAATGTGAAATTTGATTCATCTTCCTCATCAATCTCAATCATGAGTGTACTATAGGCTATGGCAACTAAATCCGGATAAAATTTACTCCTAATTTGAACAAAATCCATGAGACCTTGATGAACTAGAATAGCCTTAAGAGTATCAAAGTTATGAATGACAAGAAGGGTCGGATCCAAATACCTCAGAGGAATTTCCTTTCTTCCGGCGAGCCTTGCCTCATAGAATTGAAGATCTTCATTAGAAGCAAAGTACCTTGCCAAAGGATGATTATTTGGAGGTGGAACCACACTTGAAGAGCCTTTTGACTTCTTGACGGTTCTCTTGATTCTAGGCATTGTGGATGATTTTGTTTTATGGGTTTTGTAGAGGAGAATGTGGGGACTTCAAATATGTAATTTGTTTGTAGTGGGTATCTAAGTTTTGTGAGTTGTATGAAGCTATATGTGAGCTTGTTTTGGAGGTTATGGAGGTTTGAAGGTGGGGATATGAGTTATGAGGTTGAAGATGATGAAAAAGTGGGGTTTTGTTGCTCAAAAATGCCAAATTCACGTGTTTTTGTGCAATTTGGTCGTGTTTGCATCGATGCAATGGGCTTTGCATCGATGCACATAGCACGTTGTGTGCTTTGCATCGATGCAAAGCTTGGTTGCATCGATGCAACATGCATCATTTTGCCCAAAATCACCAAATTTTCATCCTTTGGTGGTTCTTTCTTCAATCCTTTGAGTTCCATCATGTATATACTTATTTAAACCATTATAAACTTCAATTTGTTGATCTTCCATTGTTTATAATCTTCAAATTCTTCAATCTACCTCAAGATTAATTACTCATTCATCAACTCATAAACCTACAAAACAATGGCTAATTGAATATCTCCAATGCTTAAGTTAGTAAGAGATACAAAAATAGCAATATAAATACAATGAATTCAAACAAATCATATTAGATTAGAATCCAAGATACCAAGTTCATTTCGGATGTTAAAAAAACTTTCTTTACATAAAGGTTTAGTGAAGATGTCCGCTAGTTGTTTACTAGTTTCGACAAATTCAATAACCACATCACCCTTTTCAACATGGTCTCTTATGAAGTGATGTCTAATCTCAATATGCTTGGTTCTTGAATGTTGAACCGGATTCTTGGTTAAATTTATTGCACTAGTATTATCACATTTGATAGGAATGTGATCAAGCATGAGTTACTCTACGATGCCATAGCCAAGTTTCATCATTTTTACTAACAAGGCATTTCACATCATTTGAGGAAACTTCATCTAGATTAATCATGTATACATTGTCAACACGGTGCCCAATTAGCACAATTTCATTAGTGTCTTGCCTTTTTATCAAACAACATTTTGAATCAAAGGTGACTAAGTTTCCTTTGTCACAAAGTTAGCTAACACTAATGAGATTATGTTTGAGTCCTTTGACAAGTATAACATTATCTATGGAGGTAGAAGAATTTTTACCAACTTTTCCAACGCCGATTACTTTGCCGGTGTTGTTGTCTCCATAGATCACGTTTCCTCCGTTTGTAGGCTCTATTGCGGTGAACTTTGATTCATCGCCGGTCATGTGTTTGGAGCATCCACTATCAACATACCAATTTGTATCCTTAGCTCCAACACGTACCTACAAGACAATTAAAATTGGGATTTAGGTACCCAAGTGAATTTGGGTCCTTGATGATTAGTATGAGCATAATGCCCATAAGGTGCCCATCTCGTATCTTGACTACGAAAGTTTATATGTTTAATTCTAGTAAAGCATACGGGTGCTATATGACCTACTTTATTACAATAATGACATATGACATTTGGATTATGCATCCTATGCATGTTTCTAAATGGTTGCCTAGGTTGTTTCCTAAATGCAACATCTTTTGATCTATATGCATTGTGATTATAATTTCTAAATGAAGCATGTTGAGGAAGATGTTTAAAGGCTTCATTCCTTTTAGGCATGCTTTCCTTTTGGGCTTGCGGTTGCCTAATAGGAGTTTTAGTATTTTTAAATTTTTCTTTTTCAAAACCTAAACCTTCCTTATTATGAACATGCTTTTGGTTTTTCAACATTTTATCTAAGTTCTTTGAAGATTCATTGAACTTAGCTAAAGTGTTCTTAAGATTTGTAATTTCATTTTCATGCATTTTACAAGATTTGTATGGATCACTACTTGTGCTACACTTATCTTTTCCAAGATTGATATTCTCGTTTTTCAACATCTCATTTTGTTTTAAAAGATCCATATTCTTTTTCTTTAGGAGAGAATAATCTTGGGTAAGTTTTGTGTACACCTCAAGTAAGGCATCATATTCATCTTGTAAATTAAAAGAAGTGGAGTTGTCATTACTAACCTTTTCTTCGCTTGCCATTAAGCAAAGATTTGCAACCTCGTCGTCATCGGAGTCGGATTCATCCTCGTTCTCCCATGATATGTATGCTTTCTCCTTCTTCTTAAATTTCTTGTTTTTGTCCTCCTTTTGAAGTTTTGGACAATTGGGTTTAATGTGTCCAACTTCTCCACACTCATAGCATTTTGGTACCTTTGTTTTGCTCTTGAAGTTTTTCTTCATTGCAAACTTATTGAATCTTTTTAATAAGAGTGCAAATTCTTCATCTCTTTCTTCTTCATTATCATCACTCTCTTCTTGTAGTGATGTTGTTTTAAGGGCGAGACTTTTCTTCTTGCTTTCTTCACCTTTTTGTCTATTTAGCATAGTCATTTCATAGGTGAGAAGATTACCTCGTAGTTGATCAAATGTAAGTTGATCATAGAGCCTTCCTTCCACAATGGCGTTCACTTTGGAGTTCCATTTTGGTGTAAGGCTTGTAAGCACCTTGGTCACAATTTGTTTATCATTGTATTTTGTGCCAAGCATGCTTAGGTTGTTGAAGATCTTGGAGAGTCTTTCAAGAGCTTCTTCAATGCTCTCTTCATCTTTCATTTTAAAATTTTCCCATTCATGAACCAACATAAATACCTTTGATTCTTTAACGTGGTCGGTTCCTTCGTAAGTGATTTGGAGTTTATCCCAAATCTCTTTAGCGGTTTCACATGTAGAGATCTTCATATAATCATGCTCGTTAAGTGCACAATGAATGAAGTTGATGGCTTTATCATTCATTGCCACTTTCTTCCAATCATCGTCACTATATTCATTTTCTCCTTTCGGTACTTGCTTTAAGACGGAGACTTCTCCTTCTTTAGCGCTTGTTGTCTTTGTTGGAATGTGATTTCCATTCTCAATCACTTTCCAAATTCTCACATCTTGAGAACGGATCTAAATTCTCATCTTATTTTTCCAATAAGAGTAATTTGTTCCGCTAAAAAGAGGAGGTCTAGCGGTTGAGTTACCTTCACTAGTGTTGTTGTTGTTAAAGCTTGTGCTTGCCATGATCTTTTCCCTTAAACGGTTAAGTCTTTCAAAGGGTTAAGCTCTGATGCCACTTGTAGAACCTATGCACAATTACTCAAGAGGGGGGGGGGGTGAATTGAGTATTGCAACAACAATGAATCTTTTTGGGAAAGTTAAAGACAATATACAAAAGTGTTATTGTACTAGTATTTTTCCAAGAGCTTAACTCAATTGCTAAGCATTTATAAGGAGCTTTTACTTTCCAATAGACACCAACTCAAATAAATTGATCAAGCTTTTCACCAATCGGACTTAAGCCATTCCTTAAGTACTTACGAAGCTACTTTTCGATCACAATTTATTTGCTCAAAGGTAAAAGACAATAATATTGAAGAGATGAGTTTGGAGAGATGCAAACGCTATTTAGAGTGGTTCGGCACAATCCTTGTCCTACGTCCACTTTCTTTCTCAATCGCTATTGAGAAGTTCCACTATTGCCAAGCTTCAAGGTGCTCGCGCAAAACCTTTTACAATCCGAGTCCTTAGTTTCTAACACCTCACGGTATATGATCACCACTCGTATACTAACCCACTCCACTTAGAGATTCCTTCTCTAAGATTTGCCTTGAGTACTTAGTATACTCCTTTGGTATCCTCACCGACTATAGTATTTATAACTCTTGACTCAACCTTGGAGATCACACTCCAATTTACAAAGTGTTACAAGAAAACAATTCTCAAAGAATTGTTGAGATGAAATGAGTACTCTCTAGAAGAGTGTATGATTACAAGTTTAGCACTATTGAACCAATTGATATTGCTCTCTCAAATTGTGTATTATAACACCTTAAAAATGTGTAGAATGAAAGAATATGAACAAGATAGTTTGCAAATACTCACATGTATTTGAAATAAGGCTTCAATCCATCTATTTATAGACTCCCCAAACCTTAGAAACGTTGGGGAGTTAATGGGATGGAGCCTTTTTGTCAAAACTAGCCGTTTTTTATGTTTTTGAATCATTTGCATCGATGCATAACACTTTGCATCGATGCAAATGTGTCTTTGAAGCTGAAATTTGAATTTTCAGCTAGGTTGCATCGATGCAAACATCTTTGCATCGATGCAACAAGTCGTCGCATGCTTTGCATCGATGCAAGATGAGTGTGCATCGATGCAAACCTTAAAGAATGGCTTAAAATCACTTCAAAATACTTAGGATTGATCTCAAACTTGTTGGAGTCAATTCCTATGCTTTTGTACCTTTGAAAACAAGTTTTTAAACCATTTGGCTAGCATCGAATTGCAAGATGTGCATCAAAACATTTTGTGAGTGTGTGTTGAGAGATTTAGCAATTGGTTCTTAACAAGAAGTTACCTAAGTCCTAAGACACTATACTTATCTTCAAATGTTGTGGACTTGAGTTTCTTGTTGTTGTTGTGTTGCTTTCAACTCTTCATTCCTCAACGTTGAATGTTGGTTGATCTTTCAACATGCTTGTTCATTCAAGTTGTTTGTTGGTTTGTCTTTCATGTCGTTTGTTGGTTTGTCATTCATCAAAACCTACGAATACAAACTTCGCATACAAGCAACATGATTTACATTTTTCACTTTTATGTTACAATTGGGAGGCTGGCCATTCGGCCATGCCTAGACCTTTTTCTCTTATATATTTTCTACGGTGGAGTTTCTACACCTCATAGATTAAGGTGTGGAGCTCTGCTATTCTTCATGAATTAATGCAAGTACTATTGTTTCTCTTTCAATTCACGCTTACTTGTTCTCCAAGATATACTCTCGTTACTCGCTTAGCCAAGATCTGCGTGCCTGACAACCACAAGCGGTCTACATGATGTTCAACATAGTCATTGGACGACAGCCGGAGTATATTCTCTTGGGTCTCTAATCCACAGACTGAGTCTGTGAGGTTAGAACCTTTATGGTATAGGCTAGAACCAATTGGCAACATTCCTGAGATCCGGAAAGTCTAAACCTTGTCTGTGGTATTTCGAATAGGATCTGGGAAGGGATGACTGTGACGAGCTTCAAACACGCGAATGTTGGGCGCAGTGACAGTGTGCAAAAGGATAGAGAGATCCTATTCCGACACTAGTGAGAACCGACTGATGATTAGCCGTGCGGTAGCTGTACCTGGTATTTTTCATTCGAGATGAGAAATCCAACAGTTGATTAGCCGTGCAGAAACCGTACCTGGTATTTTTCATCCGAGAGGATCATACAGCTTGCCATGGAAGGGAGCACGCATGATTGGATGAAGACAATAGGAAAGCAGAGGTTCAGAAGCAACAAAGCATCTCTAAACGCTTATATGAAATTCCTACCAATGAATAAGTATCTTTATTTTAATTTACATTTTATTTATCCTTTAATTATCAAAACCTTATAACCATTTGAATCCACCTGACTAAGATTTACAGGATGACCATAGCTTGCTTCAAGCCGGCAATCTCCATGGGATCGACCCTTACTCACGTAAGGTATTACTTGGACGATCCAGTGCACTTGCTGGTTAGTTGTGCGGAGTTGTGAAAAGTGTGATCACAATTCCGTGCACCAGTGATTAATTGACAAGATTAATTTTGGTTTGAGGTTGTAACTGATAATTGGTTAAATTCGGAAAGTACCCATAAATTAAATGATCATTGGTCTCGGGGAAACCTATAAATTGTTATTTGTTTTATATGTGGAAAAAACCCATGAATTGATAATCATTAATTACGGGAATAACCCACGAACTATTGTGTATTGATCTCGGGAAAATCTATGAACTGAGGATCTCTGTTTTATTGTGTATTGATCTCGGAGGAACCCACGAACTGAGAATCTCTATTTTGTTGTGTTGATCTTGGGGACGCCCATGAACTAAGGATCTGTCGGTAGTCACGAAGGAGTGGTATTCTTAACCACC
This sequence comes from Arachis hypogaea, assembly GCF_003086295.3. Taxonomy (NCBI): domain Eukaryota; kingdom Viridiplantae; phylum Streptophyta; class Magnoliopsida; order Fabales; family Fabaceae; genus Arachis; species Arachis hypogaea. The sequence goes on along the minus strand of NC_092049.1, from coordinate 63,152,156 downwards.
GATACATATGCACGAAGGACACAATGGGAAACCATATCTGGGACTTGTTCCTAGGTAATGTCGGGCTGCAGGATGTAAACCGACACGTGAGCTCATGGCCTGCTTAGGACAGACATGCATCATAATGTTTACGCATTTGCATTTGGTTTTGTTTGCTTGTATTACTTCTCCGTGATTGTGTTGTTTGTCTTATTATGACTTGTTTGTGTATTGAATTGAGTCTCTTACTTGTGCTAGTAGTTTGTGAATGTATTGAGATGATTAATAACTGTTCTTGTGATTGAGAATCAATTATGTGGCTGAGAGATATTTAATATGACAAGTTTTGCGATTGAAATCTGTTTTGGCTTTAGAAATTTAAAGAAAGTAATTAATTATCTAAAGTAAGATTAAAAAGTATTTTCAAGAGTTTCACAAATATGGTTTTATTAAGTAAAGTTAATTATTTGCATGTTAATAATTACTTTTATGGCATTCTCATTCCCTACCGAGAATGTGTGGTTTGTTCTCACCCCAAAATTTCCACCCTTTCAGTGACACAGGTTCGAAGACTCAGTTTGAAGCTACGGGCGATTGTTATACTTTATGTATGAGTTAAGTTACTTTCATTGAATTCCCTCGCCTTTGTTGACTTAGAATTTTATTTTATACAGAGGAATATGAGTTGTATCTGAGTTTCATTTAAATTCTTTTGTATAACATTTATTAATAATAATAATTTTGTGATTAATATTACTTGGTGATCTAGGATATATGATTTTAATAAACAAAAATAACATTTTCTAGAATTTTCTTAAAAATTGAAATGCGACATTGAACTAAAGGCTCCATATTAAATAGTTAATAAGGAAAACGAGTTAGTAGCACCTTACTTTTGGTACGATCATGACGTACTGGAAGTTGGGTCGTTACAACTGAGGCCGCCAAAATGTCTTTGGATAATTCTGCAGGCGGGTCTCTTCACATGAAAAAGACCCTGAGGAAGTTCTTGATTTGATTGAGATGGTTGCTAACAACCAACATTTATATTCTTCTGAAAGGACCTCTATGAGAAAAATTAGATGCTTTGGATGCAATTCTTGCTCAAAATAAGGCCATGTCTTAACAGATTAATGTTATTACTCAACACTTGAGTGGAATGCAAGTCTCAGTTGTCAATACTCAAGATACATCCTATGATATGAGTGGTGGTTTTCCTCAAGGTGAGACTTATGATTATACTAAATTTCCCTCTGAATAGGTTAATTATGTGGGCAATTCCTCCAGACCCCCAATAATGATCCTTTTTCCAAGACTTACAATCCGGGGTGGAGGAATTACCCAAAATTTGGATAGGGAAATCAACCACAGAGGCACTAGAGCTTCAATAATAATTAGGGTCATCAGAATAATTTCAATCAGAGTGATTTCAACAACAACAATGCACCTTCTCATTCTCAAAAATCTTCTGACTTGGAATCTGTAGTTGCAGAGCTCTCCAAGAATACTCTTAGTCTCATGCAGGAGACCAGAGCTGCAATTAGGAACTTGGAGGTTCAGATGGGTCAATGGTGTGGAATTTATAACCCACAATCTAACCGGCAAGTGCACCGGGTCGTACCAAGTAAAACCTCAGGTGAGTGAGGGTCGATCCCACGAGGATTGAAGGACTAAGCAACAATGATTAATTGATTTACTTAGTTAGGCAAACAGAAAATAGTGTTTGAGAGTTCAAAGACATTAAACAATAACAAGAATATTAAAGAAAGGCAAGTAAATAAGTTGGGAATAAAATATGGAGAAATATTTAAGGCTTCAGAGTTATCTATTTTTTGGGTTGACTTTTCTTATTAATTTATTTTAATCCTATAAGATTTAATTCATGAAAACTGTATGTGACTAGACCCTAATTCCTTAGACCTTTCTAGTCTCCTCTAAAATTCATTAACAGCCAATTCCTTGGTCAATTAATTTCAATTAGGGGGTGAAGTTTAATTCTAGTTATATGCCACAGAAATCCTAATTACCCAAATATAAAAGGATTATATGTCACGTATCCCGTTAAATTCAGATAAACTAGAAATTTAGGAGAAGTTGTTTTCAAGCTGTTGTTCAAGTAAAGAGCTTTTCCAAGTTATACGAGAACTCAATTAGAAAGAGGGTCATACTTCCGTTCCACCCAAATTCATAAAATAAAGAACGAAAACAATTCTTGAAATATAAATCAAAACATGAAATAAAATAGAAAAACAATAAAATCAATCTATACAATAGACAGAGCTCCTAACCTTAATAGTGGAGGTTTAGTTGCTCATGGCAAGGAGAAAATAAGGATTCTGATAAAATGTATTTTGGTAGTCTGGAATGGAATCCTCCCTGTGGAATAATTCCAATTACCTTTTTATACCTAATCCTAATTAATTTAAAATCTATCTTCTAAAACTAAAATAATATCTTTTCCTATTTTAAAATAAAAATTAAAGTTTAAATCAGAATTAATTAAAACAATGAGCATGTCTTCAATTGATGGATGGGGACCACTTGCTTTGTAGGGTCCATGTCTAACTTGGAGTGGGCATAATCATTCTTGTGTGAATCTCCATTGAGTCTCTGTTATCCCCTGGCTCTAGTCTGTGTTTCTGGGCCGAAAATTGGGTCGAAACTCGGCCTGAAATCGCCCCCAGCGTTTTCTGCGAATTCTACATGTGGCGCATGTCACGCGTACGTGTCAGTCACGCGTACGCGTCGATGATCTTTTTCGCGTGTCACGCGTACGCGTCAGGTACGCACACGCATCGCTGTGCAACTTCACTTTTCACGCGTACGCGTCAGGTACGCGCACGCGTCGCTATGGAAAGCTCCAAATCACGCGTACGTGTCAGGCACGCGCACGCGTCACTCCTCGCTGGTCAGCTTCTTGGTTTCTTCTCTTTCTCTGCAGAAACTCCATCAAATCCATCCGAATACTACCTAAAATAAATAGAATTGCACAAGACTCAAAGTAGCATCCATAGTAGCTAAAAGATAATTAATTCTTGATTAAACTCAACAATTTAAATGCAAATTCACTAAGAAAAGATAGGAAAGATGCTCACACATCAGTCAACTAGCCACAAAAGGTGTTGGGATTGATCAAAGGGCCACAAATACCTTTTGTAGTAACATAATTCCAAATCCAAGAGAGGAGTGCAAGGTAATCACCTTGATAAGTGGACTAGTGGTAGGTAAGAAAACACACGTTACTGTGGAATCGGTTGAAAAAGAAGTTCTAGAAAAGGCACAAGCCTAGGGGAAGGACACACCTGAGATCCACCTTGATAATCCTTTTCTGGTTGATCTTGAGCAATATCAGTGAAGCCTAAAGCACCTAAGTATAAGCCAAAAATGCCATACCCTCAGAGGCTTCAAAAGGAGAACAAGGACAAGTAGTTTTCAAAGTTCTTGGAAGTCTTCAGAAAGTTACAAATCAATATTCTTTTTGCTGAGGTATTGAAGCAAATGCCTCTCCATGTTAAGTTCATGAAGGAGTTGCTATCCAAAAAGAGAACTTTAAAGTAAGATGAGACAGTGGTCATGACCAAGGAATATAGTACCATCATTTAGAGCAAATTGCCACGAAAGATGCAAGATTCGAGAAGCTTTCAAATACCATGTACCATTAGAAGCATAACCTTTGAAAAAGCCTTGTGTGATCTAGGAGCAATGGTGTGCGAAATTGAACTCTGCAAACTTCGCACAAATAAACCGGCAATTGCACCGGGTCGTCCAAGTAATACCTCAGGTGAGTGAGGGTCGAATCCTACGGGATTATTGGATTGAGCAAGCAATGGCTATCATGTAAATCTTAGTCAAGCAGATAGAAAAGATAGTAGTTGTGAAAAGTGCATAAAAACAGAATAAGGAAAGAATTACTGAATTGGTGTGAAAATAGTGATAAGAAATCGGTTGAGGATTCGAAGATGCTTCTTTTTTCTGAATCAACTTTTCTTACTGTTTACTCCAACAATGGATGAATCATTCCATGGCAAACTGTAAGTGATTTACACCGGAGCTAGTGGTTATTAATCTCCTCCGCTTTAGATCACATGTTGGTGCTAATGGTCATCCAATCTGAACGAGGGTGAAGCTCTAGCAATTCAATCCCTGTTGATCCTACTCAAAACGCCACAGACAAGTTCGGATCTTGAATTAGAGAATGAAGATTTATAATTCTAGTCTATACCACAAAGGCCCTAATCGCCTCGTACCACGGCTGAACAGATGTTCCCATGTCCCCAACGAAGTCGTGGATTGGCCGTCTAAGAGATGTATGATCAAGCTTGTGATTCAATGCTATCCCGCTAGAGACTCGTAAGAACCCATGTAGAAAATGGGTTATACTCTCGTTCCACCCCGTTTCATTAGTTTGTAGAACAAATATACATCTTAGAATGGAATCAAACATAGATTAAAATAGAAACAGTAATATTATTAATCCATGAGAATTAGCAGAGCTCCTAACCTTAGCCTAGGAGGTTTAGTTTCTCATAGCATACAAAAAATAATAGTAGTAATGTGTTTGTGCTTCTCCCCTCCTGGGAGGCATGATCCTTAGGAGGAAGGAAGTTTCTTATTTATAATCAAAATACTAGACCTAAAAGATGTTACTATTAATTAAAAATTACAAAAATGTGATAAACTAAGCTAAAGGGTGTGAAAATCCACTTTTGGGCCCACTTGGTGAGTGTTTGGGCTGAGTTTTGGGTGAATCCACGTGCTTAGACTCCTCTTGGGATGTTGGATGCCAGGCTTGCTCCCTTTTGGGCGTCCAAACGCCATCTTGGCCCTTCTGGGGTGTCCAAACGCCAGACCGGGAGTTAGATGGGCGTTCAACGCCCATTTTGGGCCATCATTTTCAAGAATAAGTATAAACCATTATATATTTCTGAAAAGTCCTGGATGTTAGCTTTCCAATGTCGTTGAGAGCACATCATTTGGACCTCTGTAGCTCCAGATATGCTCGTTTGAATGTATAGTGGTCAGAATCTAACAACATCTGCAGTCTTTTCTCTTTCTCTGAATCAGGCTTTTCCAAAACTTGCCAGAATCACTCAAAAATCACCTAAAATCATAGGAAAACCACAAAAAACTCAAAGTAGCATCCAAAAAGTGATTTTTGCACTAAAACCTACTAAAACATAATAAAACTTAATCAAATGTACTAAAAATACTAAGAAAATAATGCCAAAAAGTGTACAAAATATCCGCTCATCAGAACACCAAAACATAAACTGTTGCTTGTCCCCAAGCAACCAAAAACAAGTAAGATTAAAAAGAAGAAAAAGATACAATAAGTCTCAAAGTTTTTAATGAAGCTCAGTTCCAATTGATGAGCAGGACTAGTAGCTCTTTACTTCTGAACAGTTTTGGCATCTCACTTTCTTTTGAAGCTCAGAAGTATTGACATCTTTAGGAACTCAGAATCCAGATGATATTATTGATTTTCTTAGTCTAACTTTTTTCATTATTGAATACAGCTTCTTTTTTAGTCTGGCAGTGACCCTAAGCGTTTTGTTTTCCAGTATTACCACCAGATACATAAACGCCACAAGCACTTAACTGGGTGAACCCCATTGGATTGTGATTCAGCTTTGCTAGAATCCCCAGACAGTGGTACCCAGAGTTCTTAGGCACACTCTTTTGCTTTTGGGATCACGACTTTAACTGCTCAGTCTCAAACTTTTCACTTGACACCTTCACACCACAAGCATTTAGTTAGGGAAGCAATTCATTTGAATTTTTTAGGCCAAGATTTTATTTCTTTAGACCTTCCTAACCATTGATACTCAAAGCCTTGGATCGTTGCTCTTGCCTTTTGGTTTTAAGAGATTTTGGCTTTTTCTTCTACTTATTTTTTTTCACTTTTTCTTTTTTTTTCTTTTTTGCTACTTTTTATTGCTTCAAGAATCAATTTTTTTTTGAATTTTTTATTTTACCAATAATACTTCTTCTTTTTCATCATTCTTTCAAGAACCAATACACTTAACTTCAACATCAAATATGCACTGTTACTTCATGCATTCAGAAAGTAAAAGTAAGGGCCACCACATCAAAATAGTTGGACTACTGTTATTATATAACTCGAGCTTATGTATCTCACTATTTTTTTTCAAGAAAATTTTTCTTTTAAGCATAGTGAAGGATACATAGGATATTTTATATCTTAAGACAAAACAAAACTAGGAAAGGACAAAATACTAAACATGATCATGCATCAGAAATAGAAAATAGGGAATAAGGTAAATGAAGGGGTAATGAAACTTAACCACCTCAGTTATAGTAGCTGCTGATCTTCCATGAAGATGATTCACCTTCCTTTGGTGCTATTGATGATAGCATAAACCCAGAGCTTGCTCTGCAACATTAAACTTAAAAAGTTTGCTTGTCCCCAAGCAAAGAATAAATGGGAGGGAAGATTGGGTGGGAGGGGTTTTTGAAACTTAAAGTTTCTTTCCCTTGCCTGGGCGTTCAATGCCAGTTTTGGGCGTTGAATGCCAGGTAGGGACCTGGCTGTTCCTGCTTGGGCGTTGGACACCCAACTCTCCCCTGGTCTGGCGTTCAACACTAGACAGTACTCCTTAGTGGGCGTTGAATGCCCAGTTCTCTCTATTACTGGCGTTCAATGCCAGTGCTCCTTCATGGGCGCTGAACGCGCAGCCTCATCCTTGTCTGGCGTTCAACGCCAGAAAGGGGCTCTCCTCAGAGTGTTCTGTTTCTATCTCCAAATGTCTCTGTCTCTGTTTTAAGTACTGCACATGATCACAAACATTAAAAAGCAAGGGAAATTTTTGAAAATAAACTAAAATAAACTCAAATGAAAATAAACAAAAGAAATAAAGACAGAAATACTTTACTCATGGTTGGGTTGCCTCCCAACAAGCGCTTCTTTAATGTCATTAGCTTGACACTCGATTGCTGACTTTCTTCCTCTTCTTCCAGTTGGTTAGCAAAAATGACTCCAAGGGAAGAAATGAGGAGATCAGTGCCCTCGAATTTGAATTCCTCCTAACAAGCTTTCTTTTGTTGTTATTAGCTTAATTCTCCTTACTTGTTATGGTAGGGGTTTTATTGTTTCTCCATCCCCTATTCATCTTCCTCTTGGGACTTTCCTCCTTGGTGGGTGGTGATTGCCCAACACCAAACTTAAGTTTGATATCTGGGAAAACTGTATGAGTTTTCACCAAGGGGGAGGCTTCAGTATCGTACTCTGCATGGAAGTACCTCCTTTGTCAGGGGGTAGTGGAGGTTTAAGAAATATCGATTTGCAGCTTCTTAGAGCTTTCCAAGGATTGTGAGTAGTGCTTGTCCTTGGTCTCCTTTTGGGTCTTCTGAGGGTGTGGTACTTCAGGCTTTCCTCTCATGAAAGGGGCGTGTGATGCCTAGGCATCTTAGGCTAGTTTCACAAGCCTTTTTCATTAGTTTTCATTTGGTTTCATGCACTTTCTTAGGCAATAAGTAAGCATTTGGATGAGAAATGTATGCTTGTCTTGGTTCAATCAAACATTGTTAATTATGTGCATTTTCATGACATTTATGCAAGATTTATTTGATGCAATGAATGATGCATTATCTTGTGATTATGGCAATACTTTGATGCATTTTGTTTGGTTGATGATAGGTAAGAAGAAGCAAGAGAAGAGCAAGGAAGAAGCAGAGGAGGCAACATTAGTGGCCAAAATTGGCTCACCAACGTTGCCACAAATGTTGCCTAAGGAGGAGGACTAAGCAACGTTGGTGGCCCCAGTTGGCTCACCAACGTTGCCATGAACGTTGCTTGTATAAGGGTGAGCAACGTTGGTGGCTAAGTTGGCTCACCAACGTTGCCACAAACGTTGGCATTAGAAAAACAAGACAATATTGGTGGCCAAAGTTGGTCCACCAACGTTGCCACAAATGTTCCATGCTTGCAAAGCAACGTTGGTGGCCCAAAGTGGCTCACCAACGTTGCCTTCCAATGCTCCAAGGCTCAACAAACAATGTTGGTGGCCCAAGAGTGGCTCACCAACGTTGCCACATATGTTTCACACCAACGTCTTCGATAAAATCTCAAATTGAAGTTGGAAAATTTTGATGCGACGCATACGCGTGAATGACGCGTACGCATGAAAATGGAAATTTAGCAAATCTTACGCACGCATGGGCGACACACACACGTAAAATGGCAAAAAACTAGCTTTGACGCGTATGCGTGGGTGACGCGCACGCGTGACCACACAAACGTTGGTGCACCAATGTTGAGCCAAACGTTAGTGGCAATGCCCAAAGGGGTGTTTGTATGCAATGTTTGTGCCACCGTTTGTGCACAAACGTTGGTCACCAATGCCAGCACCAACTTCAATTCAAATTGGCACCCATGCAAGTATGAACGTTAGTAAACTAACGCCTATGTCAACATCACAAAAAGTCACTCCTAACTTGCTTCAACTAAAGACCAAATCCCACATCCAAAGACTTGAAGATTGATCTAGGAAGTGTATAAATAGGATAGTTTTTGAAGTTAGAAAGGAGGCTAGGAAGCAGGGACCCTAATTGGGAAACCCTAAAATCATTTTCTTTGCACTTTTCTTTTACTTTCTTGTACTTTTCTTTTCCTTTTTTGTTTTGCTGAGCAATGATGAACTAAACCCCCAATCATTAGGGGGAAGAGCTCTATTGTAATTCACATGATTGAATGAAATTCTTCTTCTTCTGAATTCGCTTGTTGTAGCTAAGGGATATCTTCTATGTTTATTGTGATTTACTCACTCCAGAAGGGGATTTGAATCAATTGAATCTCTATGTGTGCCTCAGAAGGGGAATCATAGAGATTAGAATTGAAGCTCTATCCCTCACAAATCTCTTGACCAACACTATTCAGGAGGAATTGAGGTCTTTAGAATTTGTGTGGCTTATGGATAAGACAATGTTCTTAACCTCTTCTCATGACAATTAGATTGAGGAATTGGCAAGATTGATTGTATTTAGAGAGATTGAGTTGCCAAGGAAATGGGACTCAATCAATTACAATCCGCCATAGATCTACTTCATATGATTGAGAATGAAGTTGAGACCCATTTGATTCATGATGGATTATGATATCTCCAATCCCTAATGAATCTTTCTCTTTGATAATTTTCATTTCAATTTTCTTGAGTTCACTTTGATTACTTTCAATTTACTGCTTACTTTAAATTCCCAGCACCCAATACCCTTTTAATTTCATGCAATTTACTTTCTAGTACCATTTATATTCTGCCCTTTACTTTCTTGCAATCTAAGATTCAGCTCATTTATATTTCTTGTCATTTAAGATTTTTGTCATTTACTTTCCAGCATTTATTTCTTTAGCCCTTTACATTTTATGCCATTTAAGTTTCTGTCCTTTACTTTCCACCATTTACTTTCATGCAATTTATATTTTGTCCATTAAATTCCACCAAACTCTTTTTAATATTCGCTTGACTAGACTCATCACCCAAATAAAATTGCTTGATCCATCAATCCATGTGGGATCGACCTCACTCTTGTGAGTTTTATTACTTGATGCGACCCAGTATACTTGCCGGTAGTTTGTGCGAATACGCTTTTTGAGCATCAAATTATTGGCGCCGTTGCCGGGGATTGATTAAGATTGACAATGATTAAGTAGGTGATAGTCTCGATTAAGCATTTTTTTGTTTTCTTTAAACCCTACTAACTGTTTGAAACTTTGTATCTACTAACTTTAACACTACTCTAGCAATAGAGTGTTCTGTTTTGTTTTTGGTTTGTTTGTGTTTGTGTATGTGGTGCTGCGTACGCAAAACCCCCACGCCTTTTCGTATGGCAGGCAGTACCAGCAAGTGCACTGGGTCATCCAAGTAATACCTGAGCAAGTTAGGGTCGATCCGACGAGAATTGTGGCTTAAAGCAAGCTTATGTTTTGTCTTGCAGGTCTCAGTAAGGTAGAATCAGAAGGATTATGTTAGATAAACTTTGAATACTTTATATGTCATAAATGCTTGGATGCAATAATGGGAATAGGGTTGAGAGTTGGAGTTGCTTTGTCTTCTGAAGTAACTCTGATACTACTGTCTTCCTTGCTTTGAGTGATTTCTCCAATGGCAGGCTATATGTGATTGACACTGGTTAAGCAGCTGCCAATACTCCTCTGGATCTGAACCCAAGGTTTAGTGTGGATCCATCTCTACTAGAGGGTGAAGTGCGTACAGTCCATTCTCCTTTATGATCTTACTCAAAATACCACAGACAAGGTCGGATCTTTCGGATCAGAGAATGCTGTATTTGGGTTCTAGCCTCTACCACAGAGACCCTAATTTCTCCAGAAATTGGCTGAACTGATGTCTCGAGAAGTCCTCAACGAAGTCACGGATTAGCCGTTTGAGAGATGTATATTCAAGCTATGGTTCGTCACTATCCGGTGAAAGACGCGTTCTGAATCCAAGTAGACGCAGGTATTTGTCAGGCACGTTCGTCTTAATGTGATGAATAGAGCTAATTGGTTAGATCATCCTATTCACCACGATGAAGTACGAATAAACATAGAATTAATCACGCACGGATCGAAGAAGAAACAATAGTAGTTTTATTAATTCATAGGACTCGGCAGGGCTCCTCCCCTCAATCTAGGAGGTTTAGAAACTCATACTGAGGTAGAAGACAACTGAAAAATGTGAATGATGAGAAAAGTCATGTAAGTTACATAGATTTCGTCCCTTAAATACTAAACAGATGACTAGTAAGGGTGAAACAGTCTATTTAGTGCTAAAATCCACTTCTTGGGCCCACTTGGTGAGTGTTTGGGCTGAGCTTTGATGAGATCCACGTGCTATGAGGCTCCTTGGGTGTGGAATGCTAGCTAGGGGGTCCTCTCTGGGCCTTTGGATGCTGGGCTCTGCTCTTTGGGCGCTGGACGCCTAGAAGGGGGCAGGAAGCTGGCGTTGGACGTCAGTTTTGGGCCTTTTAGACTGAAGCAAAGTATGGACTATTATATATTGCTGGAAAGCTCTAAAAGTTAGCTTTCCATAGCCGTTAAGATCACTCCATTTAGACTTCTGTAGCTCCAGGAAAAAGCTCTTCTGAATGCAGGCAGGTCAGATTTGGACAGCATCTGCAGTGCTTTCTCTGTCTCTGAATCAGACTTCTGCTCCAGCTCCTCAATTTCAGCCAGAAAATACCTGAAATTACTCAAAAATACTAAAACTCATAGTAGAATCTAAAAATGTGAATTTAACACTAAAACCTATAAAAACTTACTAAAAACTAAATAAAACACACTAAAAACTATATGAAAGTGATGTCAAAAAGCGTATAAAATATCAGCTCATCACAACACCAAACTTAAACTGTTGCTTGTTCCCAAGCAACTAAAAATACAGTAGGATAAAAAGAAAATTAAGATATAATAAATTTCTATATTTCAAATGAAGCTTAGTTAAAAATCAGATGAGCGGGACTTAGTAGCTTTTTGCTTCTAAATAGTTTTGGCATCTCACAATCCATTGAAACTCAGAGATGTTGGCATCTTTAGGAACTTAGAGTCCAGATGGTATTATTGACTTTCCTAGTTAAGCTTATTTTAATTCTTGAACACAGCTTTCAGAGTCTTGGCCGTAACCCTAAGCACTCTGTTTTCCAGTATTACCACCGGATACATTCATGCCACAAACACTTTACCTGGGTGAACCTTTTCAGATTGTGACTCAGCTTTGCTAGAGTCCCCAGATAGAGGTGTCCAGATTTCTTAAGCACACTCTTTTGCTTTGGACCACGACTTTAACTACTCAGTCTCAAGCTTTTCACTTGACACCTTCACGCTACAAGCACATGGTTAGGGATAGCTTGATTTAGCTGCTTAGGCCAGGATTTTATTCCTTTGGACCCTCCTATCCACTGATGCTCAAAGCCTTGGGTCCTTTTACCCTTGCCTTTTGATTTAAAGGGTTATTGGCTTTTTCTGCTTGCTTTTTTCTTTAATTTTTTGCCACTTTTTTTTTTTTGCATGCAAGCTTTTTCTTTTGCTTTTTTGCTACTTTTTCTTACTTCAAGAATCAATTTTTTAGATTTTTCAGATTATCAATAATACTTTTCCTTTTTCCTTATTCTTTTAAGAGCCAACATTCTAAAGTTACAACTTCAAATATGCACTATTTATTTTATGCATTCAAAAAACAAAAGCAAATGACACCACATCAACAAAATTAAACTAATTTTATTTCAAACTTGAAATTCATGCATCTCTCAGTTCTTTTCAAATAAAAAATTTTTTATTTAAACAAGGTGGGAGATATATAGAATAGTTTACAACTTAAAGACATCAATGCAAATGATCATGTAACTAGAACAAGAGAAAAGATAACAAAACAGACAGAAAATAGAAAAATAACAAAGAAGGAGATAAAGAGAACGAATCCACCTTGATGATGATGGCTACTACTTCTCCTTGAGGATCTAATTTGATGCTTGATCTTTTCAATGTCACTCCTTTGTCTTTGTTGAGGTGGCTGCACAGGTTCATGTGCATACTCTCTAGTTTTCTCCATCCTCTTCTTCTATACTTAAGAGTGGTAGAAGTCACAAAGCAAGGCTTTTGCAACACCAAACTTAAGAGTTTTGCTTGCCCTCAAGCAAATATGATCAATGGGAAAGAAGAAGGTGGGGTAGGTGGAGCTTCCGTGGGACCTCTTAGTCCTGAGAGGCTAGGGAATTCCAGACTCCCTTCTCTCTTGCACTGGCCTTTGAACACCCAGAGGCTGCTCCCTGGCTAGCGTTCAACGCCAGCAATGTTGCCCATGAGGTGCGTTGAACGCCCAGTGAGGGGTTCCTCACTGGCGTTCAACTTTGACACTCCATCCAGAGTGCTCTGTTTTCACTGTTGTGAATTCTGTCTCTGTTCTGATTGCTGCATATGATCAGGACCCTAAAAGAAAAACAAAACAAAATAAAACAAAATAAAATAAATAATTAATTAAGGTTAGGTTACCTCCCAACAAGCGCTTCTTTAATGTCATTAGCTTGACGGACAACCCCTTTCAAGGAGGAAGATAGTCATAGAGGAATAAATCCCTACTCCATACTGGGAGCTTCCTTCTTGTGCTCTCATGGAATAGCATAATACGCTCAAGAGACAGGATCTTGTTCACTGCTTGAGGCAGGGTTGGGCTTGCAGCAATATGCTGGTGTCCCTTTTTGTCACTTCCCTCTTTCATGGTGAATACCATGATGGGATAAGTGAATACCACCATCTTCCATGGTAAAAATCCCTCAGTAGGGATATTCTTGTTTTTCCAACCCCCTAGGTATCTTCCTTTTGTGGCCTTCCTCCTTTGTGGATACTGTACATCCAACACCAAACTTATGTTTGGTCTTAGGAGGGATTGAATTAGTTCCATCCAAGGGAGGAGGCTTGGATGCTGAATTCTTTTTGCAAGTGCCTTCTTTGTCAGGGGATAATGGAGGGTCAAGGACCTTGAATACCATCCAGTCCTTATGCAAGGTAACCTCTTAGATTTCCAACTTCTCCATTACTATACTTGACCCTAGGTCACACAAAGCCTTCACAAAGGTCATGGTGCCTATGGTGCAAGGAATTAGAAAGCATTCAGGGTCTGGAAACTTTTGAGGTAGCTCTTGCTGAACCAAAGCATGGAGTTCTTTGGTTAGCAGTGGAGGTTCTTCTTCTAGAGGCCTTGTACCACATAGCTTGGCATTCACCCTCATAAGAGCTCCTAGGTATCGAGCAACTTGATCTCCCCTAGTGTCTTCATCCTTACTTGAGGATGAGTTGTCATCAGAGCTCATACACTGCAAAAGTGCATTCAAAGAAATCTCTATGGTCTTTATGGTTTCCTTTGGTTCTGGGATAGAGGGTTCTTGAGTGGGCTTTAAGTACTTAAGGGGTGTGCTTTCACTGGCGTTCTCAGGATCCTCCTAGTCCTTGATTGCCTTAAATCTCTCAATAGCATGCTCCTGAGTTTGGGCCTCCTTGGTGACAATGAGGGTCAGGCACTCTTCTCTAGGATTCACTTCTGTGTCTCTGAGAAGAGTGTTAGTGTGTCTCTACAGTTTCTGAAGAAGGTTCCTCTGAATGACTGCATTGTACTCCTTAGTAAGAGCTACTGTCTCTACTTCCCTCCAATCCTTCTTATGACTTAGAATGTCCTTCATGAACTTTGCATAAGAAGGTATCTGTTCAAGAGCTTCTGCAAAAAGGGATCTTGATGCGTGCAGAAAGTTGCTAGTAAAGATTTTTTTGGAGATAAATACGTTGTGAGTATAGATCTCTACCAACAAAATTCCGCTCATCAATTTAGAAAGGTGTGTCACAGAAATAAGAATAAAATACTGGGAGTATGAATCCCAGGTCGTCTCCCAACGAGTTGCTAAGAGAGTGCTATTTTTTGATCAGGAGGTTTTCCAAGAAGTTTTAGAATTGGGAAATGAGAAGTAATTAATTATAAATTAAAGCAGTAAAAACTAACAAGCAATTCTATGTAAATTGAATAAAAATTTCTATCCTTGTTGGAATTCCTCAAGAGTAATGGTAAAAGGTTGCTGTTATTACTTAGTTAACCTTTAACAAATAAAGGAAAGTCAAGCACATGAACCAGCTTCTATTCATAAGTCCTAGTCCTCTCCCTTGGGAAGGATTAGCATTAGTGACTAGAGAGCTAGCCAACAACTTCCAATTATAGATTGATTCTTGAGTTTTCCAACTCAAGGGTCTCCTATTAGTCAACCCCCAAGTCAAGTTGGGATCTACTAGGTTAACATGAATGCTATTTTCATAAAAACATAATGAGAGTAGAAAAGAGACATGGTAATTAAAATTAAATTGGAAGCGATTAAATAAATAATAAAATTGAATAGAAAAGTATTCTGCATCAATAATTTATAAAAGCAATCCAATTGTAACTTTGAACACAGATTAAAGATATGAAAGAGTATGGAAAAAGGAAAACAAACTATACTAGTAAAAGATCTTCAACGGAGGTAATAACTCTTCGGAATTACCCAATCCAAAATGTAGTACTAGAATTATGTGACTATGAAGAACTTGAAGGAGGTATTATTCTCTCTCCAAGATTCAAAAATAAACTCTAAAACTAATGAATGTGTAAATGTGTTTTGAGTCTCTGCTGTCCCTTGGCTCTAGTCTGTGTTCCTGGGCCAAAAACTGGGTCTAAACTCAGCCCAAAATCGCCCCCAGCATTTTCTGCACGTGGCGCATATCACGCGTACGCGTCAGGTACGCGCACGCATCGCTCCTCGCTGGTTATCTCCTTTAATTCTTGTGCTCCTTCCATTTATGCAAGCTCCCTCTTCATCCTCTAAGCCATTCCTGCCCTGTATAGCCTATAAACACTTAACGCACAGATCACGACATCGAATGGAATAGAGGGGGATTTAAAAATTAATAATTTAGGGGCTTAGAAAGTAAGTTTTTAATCACAGCATAGAATTAGGAAGGCAATTATAAAACATGCAATTCACATGAATAAGTGTAGGAAGAATGTGATATAAACCACTCAGTTCAACACAAGATAAACCATAAAATAGTAGTTTATCAACATTTCCACACTTACACATTAGCATGTCCTCATGCTAAGCTCAAGAGAAGCTATAAGAGAGTGAATAGGGACAATAGGACTCATGCAATGCAATGCAATGCAACTTATACATATGAATGCAACTATATGATGAAATGTCTATACCTACTTGGTTAAGAAAATGAGCAAGTTCTCCAAGACAAATAAAATTCAGATTCTACTAACTCAAATCACACAATAAAAGATAAGTAAACTTGTGAGAAGATAGCTCATGAGAGCTGGGAACATAGAGTCAAGCATTGAACCCTCACTGGAAGTGTATATGCACTCTAATCACTCAAGTGTATAGGGTAATCCACTCTAGTCTCCTCTATTCATGCGTTCTAAAATTTGTTCTTCATCTAACCAATCAACAAATATTTAGTGCATACATGCAAACATCATGAGGTCTTTTTCAAGGATGTAATGGGGCTTAGGTAAGGGTGAGGATACATGTATGGCCGAGTGAGCTAAGAATTCACACATCTTACAAACTCCTACCCCCCTTGGCCGAACCCAACACACACCTCCATCTCCTCCATTTCTTCTTCTTCTCCTCCTTTCTTTCTTCTTTTGCTCGAGGACGAGCAAATATTTTAAGTTTGGTGTGGAAAAAGTACTGCTTTTTTTTTTGTTTTTCCATAACCATTAATGGCACCTAAGGCCGAAGAAACCTCTAGAAAGAGGAAAGGAAAGGCAATTGCTTCCACCTCCGAGTCATAGGAGATGGAGAGATTCATCTCAAGGGTCCATCAAGACCACTTCTATGAAGTTGTGGCAAAGAATGCAATTCAACAGGAATTGTCATAGAGGAAGACATCCTCATTGAAGAGGACAAGCCCATCACTAAGAAAAAGATGGAGCAAACAAGAGAGCCTACTCATGGACCTCAACAGGAGCATGAGAAAATCCCTCATCATGAAATCCATGAGATGCCCCAAGGGATGCATTTTCCTCCACACAACTATTGGGAGCAACTCAACACCTCCTTAGGAGATTTGAGTGCTAACATGGAGCAACTAAGAGTGGAGCACCAAGAGCACTCCATCATCCTCCATGAAATAAGAGAGGACCAAAAGGCCATGAGAGAGGAGCAACAAAGGCAAGGAAGAGACATTGAGGAGCTCAAGCACTCCATAAGATCTTCAAGAGGAAAAACTAGCCGCCATCACTAAGGTGAACCCGTTCTTTAATTTCCTTGTTCTTATTTTTCTGTTTTTCGATTTCTATGCTTAATGTTTTATCTATGTTTGTGTCTTTATTACATGATCATTAGTATTTAGTGTCTATGTCTTAAAGCTATAAAATTTTCTATGAATCCTTCACCTTTCTTAAATGAAAAATGTTTTCTAAAATAGAAAAAAAAATACATGAATTTCGAATTATATCTTGAAAATAATCTAATTATTTTGATATGGTGGCAATACTTTTTGTTTTCTGAATAAATGCTTAAACAGTGCATATTTTTGATATTGTTATTTATGAATATTAAAATTGTTGGATCTTGAAAGAATAATGAAAAAAGAGAAATATTATTGATAATCTGAAAAATCATAAAATTGATTCTTGAAGCAAGAAAAAGCAGTGAAGAACAAAGCTTGTGAAAAAAGAAGAAGAGAAAAAGCAAGCAGAAAAAGCCAATAGCCCTTTAAACCAAAAGGCAAGGGTAAAAAGGATCCAAGGCTTTGAGCAGTTATGGATAGGAGGGTCCAAAGGAATAAAATCCTGGCCTAAGCGACTAAACTAAGCTGTCCCTAACCATGTGCTTGTGGCGTGAAGGTGTCAAATGAAAAGCTTGAGACTGAGCGGTTAAAGTCGTGGTCCAAAGCAAAAAAGAGTGTGCTTAAGAACTCTGGGCACCTCTAACTGGGGACTTTAGCAAAGCTGAGTCACAATCTGAAAAGGTTCACCCAGTTATGTGTCTGTGGCATTTATGTATCCGGTGGTAATACTGGAAAACAAAATGCTTAGGGTCACGGCCAAGACTCATAAAGTAGCTGTGTTCAAGAGTCAACATACTGAACTAGGAGAATCAATAACACTATCTGAATTCCGAGTTCCTATGGATGCTAATCATTCTAAACTTCAAAGGATAAAGTGAGATGCCAAAACTGTTCAGAAGCAAAAAGCCACTAGCCCCGCTCATCTAATTGGAAATGAGTTTCATTGATATTTGGGATTCATTGTATTTTCTCTTCTTTTTATCCTATTTTGTTTTTAGTTGCTTGGGGACAAGCAACAATTTAAGTTTGGTGTTGTGATGAGCGGATAATTTATACCCTTTTTGGCATTGTTTTTACATAGTTTTTAGTATGATTTAGTTACTTTTTATTATATTTTTATTAGTTTTTATTCAAAAATCACATTTCTGGACTTTACTATGAGTTTTTGTGTTTTTCTGTGACTTCAGGTATTTTCTGGCTGAAATTGAGGGACCTGAGCAAAGCAAAAATCTTATTCAGAGGCTAAAAAAAGACTGCAGATGCTGTTGTATTCTGACCCTCCTGCACTCGAAGTAGATTTTCTGGAGCTACAGAAGCCCAATTGGCGCGCTCTCAATTGCGTCGGAAAGTAGACATCCTGGGATTTTCAGCAATATATAATAGTCTATACTTTGCCTGAGATTTGATGGCCCAAACTGGCGTCCAAAGCCAGCCTAAAACTTTCTGGCGTAAAACGCCCAAATTGGCACCAGAATTGGAGTTAAACGCCCAAACTGGCAGCAAAGCTGGCGTTTAACTCCAAGAACAGCCTAAGCATGAAAAAGCTTCAATGCTCAGCCCAAGCACACACCAAGTGGCCTCGAAAGTGGATTTCTGCACTATTTGCACTTAGTTACTCATTTTCTGTAACCCTAGGTTACTACTTTAGTATAAAAACTACTTTTATAGGTCTTTTGACCATCTTTTGATCATATGTAACTTTTATCATCTTCTTCACATTTGGAGGCTGGCCTCACGGCCATGCCTAGACCTCTTTTTACTTATGTATTTTCTACGATGGAGTTTCTACACAACATAGATTAAGGTGAGGAGCTCTGCTGTTCTTCATGAATTAATGCAAGTACTACTGTTTTTCTTTCAATTCATGCCTACTTCATCTCCAAGATATACACTCGTACTTAATTCAGTTAAGTCAGAATGAAGGGGTGACCCGTGACAATCACCCACTATCTTCGTTACTCGCTTAGCCAAGATCTGTATGCCTGACAACCACAAGCGGTCTACATGATGTTCAACGTAGTCATTGGACGACAGCCGGAGTATATTCTCTTGGATATCTAATACACGGACTGAGTCCGTGAGATTATTATCTTCGTGGTATAGGCTAGAATCATTGGCAACATTCTTGGGATCCGGAAAGTCTAAACCTTGTCTGTGGTATTCCGAGTAGGATCTGGGAAGGGATGACTGTAAAGAGCTTCAAACCTGCGAATGTTGGGCACAAGTGACAGTGTGCAAAAGGATCAATGGATCCTATTTCGACGCTAGTGAAAACTGACAGATGATTAGCCATGCGGTAGCTGTAGCTGGTATTTTTCATCCGAGATGAGAAATCTGACAGTTGATTAGCCGTGCAGAAACCGTAAAGGACCATTTTCATTGAGAAGATCTTACAGCTTGCCATGGAAGGGAGCACGCATGGTTGGAAGAAGGCAATAGGAAAGCAGAGGCTCAGAAGCAACAAAGCATCTCCATACGCTTATCTGAAATTCCCACAAATGAATTACATAAGTAACTTTATTTTATTTTATGTTTTATTTATATTTTAATTATCAAAACCTCATAACCATTTGAATCCGCCTGACTGAGATTTACAAGGATGACCATAGCTTGCTTCAAGCCGACAATCTCCGTGGGATCGACCCTTACTCACGTAAGGTATTATTTGGACGACCCGGTGCACTTGCTGGTTAGTTGCACCGGAGTTGTGAAAAGTGTGAATCACAATTCCGTACACCAAGTTTTTGGCGCCGTTGCCAGGGATTGTTCGAGTTTGGACAACTGACGGTTCATCTTGTTGCTTAGATTAGGTAATTTTATTTTATTTTTAAGCTTTTTGTTTTTATTTTCGAAAAATTCAAAAAAGAAAAATTTTGTTCTTCAGAATTTTTAAGAATGAATTCTAGAGTTTCATGGGATATGTTGAATCCTGGTTGGCTGTTAAGCCATGTCTAATCTTTTGGATCGAGGTTTCCACTTATCTTTGCAAGAGCCTTTTGGTTCCCATTAATTTGGCTATTGTATGTAATGCTCTGCTAAAGCTTGGCTGGCTATTTGGCCATGTCTAATTCTTTTGGACCGAAGCTTTAGACTAACATTGCATGATTCCTGGAATTCTTATTAAAAATTTTGTATCTCTTTAATATTTTCTTCTAAAATAAGTTCAAAAAATACAAAAAAAATTTCAATAAAATCATAAAAAACCAAAATTTTTTTTATGTTTCTTGTTTGAGTCTAGTGTCAAATTTTAAAGTTGGTGTCAATTGCATATTTTAACTTTCTTAAAATTTTCGAAAAATACATGCATTGTGTTCTTTCTTGATCTTCAAATTGTTCTTGATAATTTTCTTTATTTGATCTTTGCATTTTCTTGTTTTGTGTCTTTTCTTGTTTTTTATGTGCATTTTGAAATATTAGTGTCTAAAGTTTAAAAATTTTAAGTTTGGTGTCTTGCATATTTTTCTTTTCTTAAAAATTTTCAAAAACATGTTCTTGATGTTCATCATGATCTTTAAAGTGTTCTTGGTGTTCATCTTGACATTCAAAGTGTTCTTGCATGCATTATTAGTTTTGATCTTAAACTTTTATGTTTTGTGTCATTTTGTTGTTTTTCTCTCTCCTCATTAAAAATTCAAAAATAAAAAATAATATCTTTCCCTTATTTTACTAATAAATTTCGAAATTTTGGTTTGATTTAGTAAAAATTTTTTAAAATTTTAGTTGTTTCTTGTTAGTCAAGTCAAAATTTCAAATTAAAAATTCTATCTTTTCAAATTTTTTTCAAAATCAAATCTTTTTCAATTTTCTTTCATGTTTTTCGAAAATTTTAAAAATTAATTTTCAAATTTTTTTTCTTATTTTTATTTCATATTTTTGAAATTAATGCTAACAATTAATATTTTGATTCAAAAATTTAAAGTTGTTACTTGCCTTTTAACTATTAAGAAAGGTTCAATATTTAAATTCTAGAATCATATCTTTTAAGTTTCTTATTAGTCAAGTAATCAACTTTAATTTCAAAAAGCAAATCTTTTTAATTTCCTTTTCAAATCTTTTTCAAAATGAATTTCAAATCATATCTTTTTAAAATTTCAATTTCAAAATCTTTTTCTAACTTCTTGTCCTTTCAAAATTGATTTTCAAATCTTTTTCAATTAACTACTTGACTTTTTGTTTGATTTTCAAAAGTTTACTAATTCTTATCTTTTTCAAAACCACCTAACTACTTTTCTCTCTCTCTAATTTTCGAAAATCCCTCACAAATTTTTCAAAATTCTTTTTAATCAACTAATTATTTTAAATTCTAATTTTATTTTATTTATTTTCTTAATTTCGAATTCTAACTTCTAATTAAAATAAAAACAAAAATATTTTTCTTTTCTTTTAATTAATTTTTGGATACTCCCTCTCTCATCTCTTTCTATTTATTTTATTTATTTATTAACACTTATCTTCTTCTTAAAATTTGAACCCTCTCCTTCTTTCTGTGTTCGAATTCTTCTCATTCTATCTCTACCTCATCCTTCTATTCTTCTACTCACATAAAGGAATCTCTATACTGTGACATAGAGGATTCCTCTTCTTCTCTGTTCTCTTCTTTTTCATATGAGCAGGAGTAAGGATAAGAACATTCTTGTTGAAGCTGATCCTGAACCTGAACGGACTCTAAAGAGGAAGCTAAGAGAAGCTAAAGCACAACACTCTGGAGAGGACCTAACAGAAATTTTTGAAAAAGAAGAAGACATGGTAGCCGAAAATAACAACAATAGTGGAGATGCAAGGAAGATGCTTGTTGACTTTATTGCACCATCTTCTGACTTCTGTGGTAGGAGCATCTCAATTCCTGCAATTGGAACAAATAACTTTAAGCTTAAGCCTCAATTAGTTTCTCTAATGCAGCATTATTGCAAGTTTCATGGACTTCTATTGGAAGATTCTCATCAGTTTTTAGCTGAATTCTTGCAAATCTGTGATACTGTTAATACCAATGGGGTTAATCCCGAAGTGTATAGACTTATGCTTTTCCCCTTTGCTGTAAGAGACAGAGCTAGGACATGGTTGGACTCACAACCTAAAGAAAGCCTGAACTCTTGGGAAAAGTTGGTCAATGCCTTCTTGACCAAATTATTTCCACCTCAAAAGTTGAGCAAGCTTAGAGTGGAAGTCCAAACCTTCAGACAGAAGGAAGGTGAATCCCTCTATGAAGCTTGGAAAAGATACAAGCAATTAATCAGAAGGTGTCCTTCTGACATGTTTTCAGAATGGAGCATCTTATGTATATTCTATGATCGTCTGTCTGAATTGTCCAAGATGTCATTGGACCACTCTGCTGGAGGATCCCTTCTTCTGAAGAAGACACCTTCAGAAGCCCAGGAACTCATTGAAATGGTTACAAATAACCAGTTCATGTACACTTCTGAAAGAAATCCTGTGAATAATGGGATAACTCAGAAGAAAGGAGTTCTTGAGATTGATACTCTGAATGTCATATTAGCTCAGAATAAAATGTTGACCCAGCAAGTCAATATGATTTCTCAAAGTCTGATTAAAATGCAAGCTGCATCAGGCAGTACTAAAGAAGCCTCCCCCCTGAAGGAGAAGCTTATGACGCTGAGAATCCTGCAATGGAAGAGGTGAATTACATGGGAGAATCCTATGGAAACACCTATAATCCTTCATGGAGGAATCATCCAAATTTCTCATAGAAGGATCAACAGAAAACTAATCAAGGGTTCAATAATAATAATAATGGTGGGAGAAATAGGTTTGGCAATAACAAACCTTTTCCATCATCTTCTGAGCAACTGACAGAAAATTCTAAGCAGAGCCTCTTTGACTTAGCAACCATAGTCTCTGATCTAACTAAGACCACTCAAAGTTTCATGACTGAAACAAGGTCCTCCATAAGAAATTTGGAGGCACAAGTGGGTCAACTGAGTAAAAGAGTGACTAAAACCCCTCCTAGTACTCTCCCAAGCAATACAGAAGAGAATCCAAAAAGAGAGTGCAAGGCCATCAATATAACCCACACGGTCGAACCTGGAGAGAGTCAAAAGACAGTGATTTCCAATGAGAAAGACCTCAATGGACGTCCACTGGCCACCAAGGAGTTCCCTAATGAGGAACTAAAGGAATCTGAGGCTCACATAGAGACCATAGAGGTTCCACTGAACTTACTGTTGCTATTCATGAGCTCTGATGAGTATTCTTCCTCTGAAGAGGATGAAGATATTATTGAAGAGCAAGTTGCTCAGTATCTAGGAGCAATCATGAAGCTGAATGCCAAGTTATTTGGTAATGAGACTTGGGAGGATGAACCTCCATTGCTCATCAATGAACTGAATGATTTGGGACAACTAAAGTTACCTCAGAAGAAATCGGATCCTGGAAAGTTCTTAATACCTTGTACCATAGGCACCATGGCCTTTAAGAAGGCTCTGTGTGACCTGGGATCAGGAATAAACCTCATGCCACTCTCTGTAATGGATAAACTAGGGATCTTTGAGGTACAAGTTGCTAAATTCTCACTGGAATTGACAGACAAATCAAGGAAACAGGCTTATGGACTTGTAGAGGATATCTTAGTGAAGGTTGAAGGCTGATAAACCATTATTTTATGATTTATATTGTGTTTAATTGTGTGGTTTTATCAAATCTTTACCCACTTATTCATATGATTAGCATGTATTTACAATTCCTTCCCAAAAGTGTCTATATTGAAAACTTGCTTCCTAGGGACTTTTAATTATGTATTTTAATTCTCCTTTATCCCATTCGATGCCGTGATCCGTGTGTTAAGTGTTTCAGGCTTCATAGGGTATGAATGACTTGGAAATTGGAGAGGAGGCTTGCAAAAATGGAAGGAACACAAGAAACTAAGGAGATGACCAGCAAGCAATGACACGAGCGCATGGCCCACGCGAACGCACGGAATGGAGAAATCGCAGCGACGCGAACGCGTGCCTGACGCAAACGCGTGGATTGAAGTCTGCATAAATGACGCGAACGCGTGACAAGGAAAATCGCTGAATGATGCGAACGCGTGGACGACGCGTACGCGTGACCTGCGCGATCTGCAAAAATAACAAAATACGCTGGGGGTGATTTTGGGCCGCATTTTGACCTAGTTTTCGGCTCAGAAACACAGACTAAAGCTAGGGAACATACAGAAACTCAAGGAGGCATCCACACACATTGAGATTCATCACATTAGGATTACTTTAGTTTTAGATCTGAATCTAGATTAGTGTTACATTGATAGTTTATGCTTTTGCTTTGGATTATGGATGTTGAAGAGCCATTACCTCCGTGAAGATACTACTTTAGTTTGTTTCCTTATTCTTTACAATTTTCAGTTGATTATTGACTTTATTTAAATAAGTATGTTACGTTTTGAGTTTATTAATATATAGAATTATTTTTATTTTTAATTAATTTTAATTCTCTATTTAATTTTATTTAATTATGTCTTCTTGTATTTTTATGATTGTTAATTTTATGTCAATGGAGTAGATCCTCTACTTGACATGGGGTTGATGAAGAGGAGACACTTGAGTTGGAATGCTCAAGTGCCTGGTTAAATTGGACGATGTTGGCCAATTCTGTATCTGCTAACGCTGGACCTTTCCAAGGGAGAGGACTAGGATTTGCAGGTAAGAGTTGGTTTGATCACTTTACTTTCCTTTATTCGGTAAGGGTTAACCAAGTGAGAACAACAACCTATTTACACTACACTTGAGAAGATTCCAACAAGGATAGAACTTCCACTTGATTATTCCCCCAGTCAAGGCCTTTTAATTGGAATATCAATAACTGTTCTCAGCTTATTTTTATTGCTTTAATTCTCAATTAATTTAGTTATTCATTATCAAAACTCAAACCTTCTAGGAAATTTCTGATTAATAAATTAGCACTCTTTCCTGCAACTTGTTGGGAGACGACCTGGGACTCACACTCCCAGTATTTTTATTTCTAAAACTTGTGACAACTCTTTTTAAATTGGTGAGGCAGATCTTAGCTGGTTAAGAGCTATACATGCAACGCTATTCTCTTATTTGAAACCTTTTAATTGGTTGACTTCTGCCACGCACTAATTTTTGGCGCCGTTACCGGGGAGTTACAATAGTGTGCTAAACTATTAATTAGTGTTCATATTTTATTTTATTTGCATATTTTATTTTTATTTTGTTACCATGAGCTATATGTTTTTCTCATTGAATGACGCGTTCATTGCCTGATCCGAGCTTAGCTGCTTTTGATCCTGAAATTGAAAGAACTCTTTCACGTATTAGGCAAGCTCGACGTCGGTTAGCCTCTGAGGGTGGTGAAGTGATTATTATCGATTCAACAGTCTCATCTGAGGGCAAATCTGAACCGCCATCTGAGAGCGAAACAAGCTCCTTTACTACTGATTCCGTTCACTCACGTGCAGGTGATATGGCAGCACCTAGGAGGATTACTCTCCATGAGGCAGGAGCCCCAGACTTCACACTGCAGCCGTATCAAGTGCATCTCCCAACTTTAGCTGCAGATTTTGAAATAAAGACTGCATTAATCAACTTGATTCCCAAGTTTCATGGCTTACTTGCTCAAGAGACTATTAAGCACCTTAGGGATTTTCAGATAGCCTGTTCTACTGTTAGGCGTCATGGTGAAGATGAGACTTCTATTCTGTTAAATGTTTTCCCATTCTCTCTTGAAGGAAAGGCAAGGGAATGGTACTACACTCAACCGGAAGCGACTGTTACTAACTGAGATACGCTTAGGAGAGAATTTTTGGAAAAATACTTTCCAGCTGAAGTTACTGATAGACTGAGGAAGGAGATTTCAATGATTGTTCAAGGCGAATCCGAAACTCTCTATGAATATTGGGAGCGCTTCAACAATCTCCTGGACGCATGTCCCCATCACATGATTGATAGACTAGTATTGATCAGCTACTTCACTCAAGACATGAACCTCCAGGATAAGACTACACTAGAAGGTGCTAGTAATGGGTCTTTGAAAAAGTACAAAACCGCAGATGAAGCATGGCAGCTGATCAGCGACTTAGCCGAGTCCACTACGAATCACAGACAGAGGCGCCACCATCCCAAGGCCATCACACAGAGTATATGTGAAATGACTAACCTACTGAAACAAATGCAGTTGAATAAACAACAAGCACAACAAGCTCAGCCTCCCCCACCACAGCAAAGACAACAGTTGGTCTCACAAAGAGTATGCAGGATCTGTGATGATTATAGTCATTATACTGATGAATATCTGCAGCTTCAACAGGAAGACAACATTGTGGTAGCCACTCACAACTTTTATGATTGCCCGAATCAAGGATACAATCAACAAGGCAGAAACTACAACCAAGGTGGCAACTATAACCATGGATGGCAATACAACTCCAATCAAGGCTGGAAAGATAATTCTAACCATGGCTGGAGGGACAACTATAACAGAGAAAGCAGAGAAAATAATGGAAACCAGAGGTGGAATAACAATAACAACAACAGACAGCAGAATCAGAACCAACCTTACAGAGTACCTCATCTAAGACAATCATAAGGAACCCAGCACAACCAACAACAAGTTCCTCAGATCACTTATTCCAATTCCTCATCAAATGACGAGATGCTCCGTTCTCTTACACAAGGACAACAGGATATGCAGGCACAACTGAACTCTAGTCTGAATGGCTTAACTGCCACTTTACAAGCTCTCGTCTCCCGGATGGATTCATCACTTAATTCCACACATCAACCCTCAAGCTCCAGTGGAATTCCTGCTCAACCACTACCTAATCCCAAAGGTGGCATCAATGCCATCACTTTGAGGTCCGGAACCACATTACAGGAGAGGAACCATGAGGAGCCAAGCCCACCAGAACACGTGCCAGCAGAGGATACGGTGGAAGTGGAAGATGGTGAAGAGGAAGAGGACGTACAAGACTTAGTTGAAAAAGAGGAAGCTCAACTACAGAAGGAAGAACTAAGGGATGCAAAGGCTGCAAACTGCACCCATCCTATCCCCTTTCCACAACTTGCAAGGAAGCCCAGAAAGCAGATGGAACTTGATCCCAAAATGGTAGAAATATTCAAAAAGGTCGAGGTAACTGTTCCCCTTTTTGATGTTATTCAACAGGTGCCTAAATACGCAAAGTTTATAAAAGATTGGTGCATACATAAAGATAAGATTAATGAATTAGAGAATATTCCTTTAGGTAGTTCTATATCTGCTTTAATGGGAGGTATACCTGAGAAATGTAGTGATCCAGGTCCATGTATGGTTAACTGTACCATTGGAGGTGTGATATTTTCTGACTATATGTGTGATTTAGGAGCATGTGTTAGTATAATGCCTTTGTCTATATATGATACTTTGAGGCTCCCTCCCTTAAAAAGGTCGGCAGCTCGTTTTGTGTTAGCAGATAAAAGCATTATTACAGTAGTTGAAATTGCTGAAGATGTATTAGTGAGCATTAAGGGGCTCACATTTCCCATTGATTTCTACATCCTGGAAATGCCCCCTAATGACTCAGGAAGACCATCATCAATCCTGCTTGGAAGACCATTCCTGAAGACTTCAAAGTTCAAGTTGGATGCATTCTCAGGAACTTACTCCTTTGAGATAGATGGCAGAACAATGAGTTTTAGTTTAAATGAAGCTATGAAGCACCCTCCAGAAGATCATTCTATCTTCTAGTGCAAAATTATTGATGAAATTGTAGCTGAAGTTCACCAGGAAGAAATGGAAGAGAAGCACATGGAGCAAGGTCCAAGTGTGGGGACACTTTCTGAAAACGATGAGAACCCTTTACCATTATCACCAGCCCCGGATGATCCAAAGCCTAGCTACGAGCAGAAATTAGAGTTAAAACCCCTCCCTCCACACCTCAAGTATGCTTACCTTGAGGACAATAAGAGGTTTCCAGTTATCATTGCATATGAACTCATTTCTCAACAAGAAGAGCAACTGCTCAGTGTGCTGAGAAAACATAAGAAAGCAATTGGATGGAGCTTGGCGGATATAGTAGGCATCAGTCCCCAAATTTGTGAGCATAGAATATTTTTAGAAGAGGGAGCAAAGCCTGTCTGTCAACCTCAAAGAAGATTGAATCCCACCATCTTAGAAGTTGTCAAGAAGGAAGTGACTAGGCTACTTGAAGCAGATATCATTTATCCCATCTCAGACAGCGAATGGGTCAGCCCAGTACAAGTAGTGCCCAAAAAGTCTGGCGTCACAACCGTAAGAAATGAGCATGGAGAGCTCCTGACAACTAGAGTGTAGAATTCATGGAGAGTTTGCATTGACTATAGGCGTCTCAACCAAGCCACTCGCAAGGATCATTACCCCTTGCCATTCATTGATCAAATGCTTGATCGCCTGTCAGGTAAATCTCATTATTATTTTTTAGATGGCTATACATGACACTTTCAAATTCATATAGCTCCTGAAGATCAGGAGAAGACCATTTTTACATGTCCCTTTGGAACGTATGCTTATAAAAGAATGCCTTTTTGGCTTGTGTAATGCACCTGCTACTTTTCAAAGATGCATGATGAGTGTCTTTTCAAATCTCATTGAGAACTGTATGGAGGTTTTTATGGATGATTTTAGCGTATATAGTGACTCATTTAGCCTTTTTTTGGATAGTTTATCTAGAGTGTTAGATAGATGTGTTAGTACAAACCTTGTATTAAATTTTGAAAAATGTCACTTTATGGTAAAACAAGGAATTGTACTAGGACATGTGGTGTCTAATACTGGCATTTATGTAGATCCAGCAAAGGTGGATGTTATTTCTAGTTTACCTTACCCCTCCTCCGTGAGAGAAGTCCGTTCGTTCCTTGGCCACACAGGTTTTTATAGGAGATTTATTAAGGACTTCAGTAAGGTAGCACTGCCCTTATCCAGATTGCTGCAGAAAGATATTGAGTTCGAGTTCAATGAGAGCTGTATGCAGGCATTTGATAAGCTGAAAATCGCTCTGACTCAAGCCCCAATTGTGAGAGGACCAGACTGGAGCCAGCCATTTGAAATTATGTGTGATGCTTCCAACCATGCAGTAGGAGTGGTGCTGGCTCAGCACGAAGGTAAAGATCCTTTTGTAATCGCTTATTCATCTAAGACTTTAGATGCTGCTCAATCTAATTACACTACTACTGAAAAAGAGCTTCTAGCTATTGTTTTTGCTCTAGATAAATTTCGAGCTTATTTACTTGGTACTAAGGTAGTAGTGTACTCAGATCATGCAGCTCTAAAATACTTATTAGCTAAAAAGGAGTCCAAACCAAGGCTAATACATTGGATACTGCTGCTACAAGAATTTGATTTAGAAATTAAAGATAGGAGTGGTAACCAAAATTTAGTGGCAGACCACTTGAGTCGCCTTGAGCACATTAAGGATGATTCCACTCCTATAAATGATAATTTCCCATTTGATAGCTTACATGCAGTATCTGAAGTAGTTCCTTGGTATGCACCTATAGCTAATTATCTAGTTAGCCACACTTTTCCTCCAAATTTTACTAAGCATCAAAGAGACAAGCTGAAAAGCGAGTCAAAATATTTTATATGGGATGATCAATATTTATGGAGATGTGGTGCTGACCAGGTAATTAGACGGTGTGTGCCTCAATCAGAATTCCAGTCCATTTTAGAGGCCTGCCACTCATCTGAGAGTGGAGGACATTTTGGCCCTCAAAGAACAGCTAGAAAAATTCTAGACTGTGGATTCTGGTGGCCTACTCTTTTTAAAGATGCTGCTGAATTTTGTAAATCTTGTTTCCCATGCCAAAGGTTTGGTAACATATCCAAGAGGGATGAGATGCCTCAATAGATTATGCTTTTCTGTGAAATTTTTTATGTTTGGGGCATTGACTTCATGGGTCCATTTCCAAATTCTAATGGTTACCTATATATAATGTTAGCTGTAGATTATGTTTCTAAATGGGTGGAAGCAATCCCTACCCATACTGATGATGCTAACACTGTTGTTTCTTTTGTTAG
Organism: Arachis hypogaea; assembly: GCF_003086295.3. Lineage (NCBI taxonomy): Eukaryota > Viridiplantae > Streptophyta > Magnoliopsida > Fabales > Fabaceae > Arachis > Arachis hypogaea. The sequence continues at coordinate 63,122,347 of NC_092049.1, read as the reverse complement.
AAACCATATTATCTGTCGCTTTGGATCACCACGAGCAATCGTGAGCGATCAAGGCACCCATTTTTGTAACAGGAGACTAACAGGATTATTAAAGAAGCATGGGATAATTCACAAAGTAGCAACAACTTATCATCCCCAGACCAATGGACAAGCAGAAGTCTCTAACAGAGAGATAAAACGTATTCTGGAAAAGATAGTAAAACCTCACAGGAAAGACTGGAGTGCCAGGCTACAAGATGCACTCTGGGCATATAGAACATCATACAAGACACCCATTGGGATGAGCCCCTTCCGCCTGGTACACGGAAAGGCTTGCCACCTCCCAGTAGAGGTGGAACACAAGGCTTTCTGGGCTGTGAAGGAGTGCAACATGAATCTTGAGAATGCTGGTGCTGAAAGAAAACTACAATTAGCAGAATTGAAGAATCTTCGCCTAGAAGCATATGACAACTCCAGAAGATACAAAGAAAAGATGAAGGCTGTCCATGACAAGCATATAAAAAGGAGAGAATTCAGACTAGGGGAGTTAGTTCTTCTTTATAACTCCAGACTGAGGCTTATGCCAGGTAAACTGAGATCAAGATGGAAAGGCCCCTACAGAGTAGAAAAGGCAGAGCCATACGGAGTTTTTTTCCTGCGTCATCCTACTAGCTCTAAATTTTTGAAGGTCAATGGACATCGCCTGAAGCTTTATCATGGTGAGAAGATGAAGGATCACAAAGAACTAGAGGTTTTTCTCTTGGAAGACCCACCAATCGTAGCAGAATGAGCCTGAAGAGCGTCCAACTTAAGGACGTAAAAGCAAAGTGCTAGGTGGGAGACAACCCACCATGGTATGATCGTTCCATTTCAGTCTTAGCTTTATTTTTACTTTATTTTATTTTTATGATGTTAATGACTCTTCTCATCACCCCTGCATATAGTTTGCATTAGCATTCTGTATATCTAAAAAAAAGCACGCACTGGACGCAGCAGCATTGCTGACGCGTCTGCGTCACCAATGCGACTTGAAGAAAAGAGAATGGGACAGAAAGTGACGCGACAGCGTGGCTGGAGGCACGCCTTAGGCATAACCATGCCCACGCGACCGCGTGACCCACGCGGCTGCGTCGTTTGTGAAATGGCCTCCCACGCGTCCGCGTCAATCACGCGGACGCGTGACCCTAAAAATCGACGTAAAAGAGGTGTATGGCAGTAATTTATGATGGAGCTGGGCTAGAATGGTGCTGGAAGCACCAGCCTTACCACGCGACCGCGTGCCCTACGCGGCCGCGTCGTCCTCCAACTATAGCCATTCACGCAATTGCGTCACCCAAAATTTTTGGCAAAATAAGTTCGAGACAGAGAGTTGAGCGAACGCGCAGCTGCTCTCGCGCCATTCGCACAAGTCAAGTCACGCGACCGCGTGACCCACGCGTCCACGTCACTTGACAAAATCACACACCACGCGACCGCATGACCCATGCGTCCGCGTCACATGCGGCACACAGAATATCCGGACCAACCAAAAGAGAAAATGGGAAGGCGGTTAGCAAAATAGTAGACTCATCTACATCATGACGTCTAACAGTAGAGTAGGCTGTCTGAAAATTTTTTAGGTGCTTGAGAGGCTCTTGAGCAGATAAGCCATGAAACTTTGGCAGTAGATTGATTAGTGCAGTCTTCAGTTCAACATCTACACCCAGATTTGGATGACGTGCTTGGAACGGTGGCAGTGTAAAGTCCGGGGCTCCTGCTTCCTGGAGAGTAATCCTCCTGGGAGCCGCCATGTTATCTGCGCATAAATCAACAAAATCAGTAGAAGAGGAGCTTGTTTCCCCCTTAAATGACACTTCAGATTCGTCCTCAGATAAGACTGGTGAATTGATAGTAACCACTTCACCACCCTCAGAGGCTAACCGACGCCGAGCTCACCTTATACGTGAAATAGTTCTTTCAATTTCAGGGTCAAATGCGGCTAAGCTCGGATCTGATAATGAACGCGTTATTCAATGAAAGAAACATAGAGCTCAGGGTAATAAAAGCAAAACAAAATATGCAAATATGTAAAAGTAAAAATATTTACACTAATCAATAACGTAGCACACTATTGCAACTCCCCGGCAACAGCGCCAAAAATTGATGCGTGCGAAAATTCATTAGTAAAGATTTTTTTGGAGATAAATACGTTGTGAGTATAGATCTCTACCAACAAAATTCCGCTTGTCAATTTAGAAAGGGGTGTCACAGAAATAAGAATAAAATACTGGGAGTATAAATCCCAGGTCGTCTCCCAACGAGTTGCTAAGAGAGTGCTATTTATTGAACAGGAGGTTTTCCAAGAGGTTTTAGAATTGGGAAATAGAGAAGTAATTAATTATAAATTAAAGCAGTGAAAACTAACAAGCGATTCTATGTAAATTGAATAAAAAGATCTTGACCAGGGGAAGATTAATCGGAAGTTCTATTCTTGTTGGAATTCCTCAAGAGTAATGGTAAAAGGTTACTGTTATTACTTAGTTAACCTTTAACGAATAAAGGAAAGTCAAGCACATGAACCAGCTTCTATTCACAAGTCCTAGTCCTCTCCCTTGGGAAGGATTAACATTAGTGACTAGAGAGCCAACTAACAACTTCTAATTATAGATTGACTCTTGAGTTTTCCAACTCAAGGGTCTCCTATTAGTCAACCCCCAAGTCAAGTTGGGATCTACTCGATTAACATGAATGCTATTTTCATTAAAACATAATAAGATTAGAAAAGAGACATGGTAATTAAAATTAAATTAGAAGCGATTAAATAAATAACAAAATTGAATAGAAAAGTATTCTGCATCAATAATTCATAAAAGCAATCCAAATGTAACTCTGAACACAGATTAAAGATATGAAAGAGTAAGGAAAAAGGAAAACGAACTATACTAGTAAAAGATCTTCAACGAAGGTAATAACTCTTTGCAATTATCTAATCCAAAATGTAGTATTAGAACTATGTGACTATGAAGAACCTGAAGGAGGTAGTATTCTCTCTCCAAGATTCAAAACTAAACTCTAAAACTAATGAATGTGTAAATATGTTTTGAGTCTCTGCTGTCCCTTGGCTCTAGTATGTGTTACTGGGCCAAAAACTGGGTCCAAACTTAGCCCAAAATCGCCCCCAGCATTTTTTGCACGTGGCGCATGTCATGCGTACGCGTCAGTCACGCGTACGCGTCGATGGTCTTCTTCGCGTGTTACCCGTACGCGTCAGGTACGCACACGCGTCGCTGTACAAATCTCCAATTCACGCGCACGTGTCAGGTACGTGCACGCATCGCTCCTCACTGGTTATCTCCATTAATTCTTGTGCTCCTTCCATTTATGCAAGCTCCCTCTTCATCCTCTAAGCCATTCCTGCCCTGTATAGCCTAAAAACACTTAACGCACAGATCACGACATCGAATGGAATAGAGGGGGAATTAAAAATTAATAATTTAGGGGCTTAGGAAGCAAGTTTTTAATCACAGCATAGAATTAGGAAGGCAATTGTAAAACATGCGATTCACATGAATAAGTGTAGGAAGAATGTGATAAAAATCACTCAATTTGACACAAGATAAACCATAAAATAGTGGTTTATCAGATCTTGATCTCTAGTGTTATGAGATGCTCCACAAAGCGGGTAAACTGTTTATCCCTTTCCTCTTGACAGAGTTTCTGAGGAAATGGCATCTTAGCCTTGTACTCATCAACCTTGGTTGAAGGAGGCCGAATACCATTTGATTTGGAAGGGGGGATACTAGCTTGTTTAGGAGGATTGTTATCAATGAACGACCGACCTCCCTTGCATAGACGTTCAACACCCATGTTGCTGTTCCCTTCGGTGTTTGGACGCCCAATCTCTCCTCTTTCTTAGCGTTCAACGCCAACAAGGTCACCTTCCTGGGCGTTTAAACGCCCATTCTCTGCCCTTTCCTGGCGTTCAATGCCATAAGCGATACCTCTCTGGGCGTTGAAATGCCAAGAGTTATCTTGTGCAGAGACCTGGTTCTCCTCTATGGGCATTTTTATTATACTGGGGTTGGGTTTTCAAAGTTTTCCCACTCCTCAGTTGGATAGCCTGGCATTCGTCTGTTATCTGCTTAGATAACTGATGCCTGGTTTGACTCAACTGGGCTTCTATATTTCTGTTAGAAGCCTGAGTTTCTCTCAGAGCCTCCTGCAGTTCTAGCATTTTCTAGGCAATGGCGTGCAGTTGCTGAGTCATTGGGCCATCCTGCTTCTGAGGGTTAGGTTCGGCAACTACTACCTTAACCTCTCCTTTTATAGAGGTCTCAGGAGATGAGTACAGATGCTGATTATTGGCAACTATCTCAATAAGCTCTTTAGCCTCTCCTATGGTATTTCTCATGTGTATGGAACCACCAGCAGAGTGGTCCTAAGACATTTTGTCCATGTCTGAAAGCCCATAGTAGAAGATGTCTAACTGTACCCGTTCTGAAAATATTTCAGTGGAACATTTTCTTAGCATCCTCTTATACCTCTCCCTGGCATCATAAAGAGGTTCACCATCTCCTTGTTTGAAGCCTTGGATGTCCAGTCTCAGCTGGGTCACCTTTCTTGGGGGGAAGTATTGGTTTAAAAACTTGTCCACTAACTATTTTCAAGTTTTTAAACTAGCTTTAGGCTGGTTATCCAATCACCTATTTGCTTGATCCTTTAAAGCAAAAGGAAAGAGCAATAACCTGTAGACCTCTTGATCTACTCCCTCACTGTGTACTGTGTCATCAATCCTTAAGAAATCTGCAAGAAATTCTATAGGTCCTTCCTGAGGAAGCCCAGAATACTGACAGTTCAGCTGCAGCAGAGTAATCAGTTGAGGGTTTAATTCAAAGCTACTAGCTCTGATTTAAGATATGTTGATACTTCTTCCATAGAAGTTAGCAGTGGGAGTTGTATAAGATCCCAAAGTTCTCTTGAACTCCTCATTCACACTTGGGTTCATGATTAAGAAAGGTAGAAGATGAAGGAGTAGAAGAAGAGATAGAAGTAGAAAAGATAAATAATAATTAAAATATTTTTTTATTTTTTTTTATTTATTTAAATCGAAATCAAAATTAATTAATTAAAAAGAATTTAATTCAATAAAGAGAAGAGAAGCAAAAGAAGTAAAAGAATACTTTGAAAATAGGGGATAGAGTAAAAGAAAAGAGGAAAGAATAAAGCTTTTTGTTCCACTTAGATCAAAGAGCTTCCAGTTAGATGTGAAGAAGAAAGGAAAGAAGATAAAGAAGTGAAGATGGAAGAAGAGATAGGGATAGGAGAGTTTTGAGTAATAGAGATGTGAGAAAAAGAGTAGTATAAATAGAGAAAGTAAATAAGAATTAAAATATTTTTTTATTTTATATATTTATTTATTTTCAAAAATTAGTTAATTAATTTAAAAAGAATTTAAAATTTAAATGTTAAATTTTCAAAAACAGAAGAGAGAGAGGGGGAGAATTAATTTTTGAAAATTTGAGAGAGAAGGGAGTTAGTTAGGTGGTTTTGAAAAAGAAGATAGAGAAGAAAGAGATATTTTTTCGAAAATTAAGGTAGATAGGAGTTAGTTAGGAAGTTTTGAAAAATAAGAGAGAGAAGAAGAGAAGTAGTTTTCGAAAATTAAGAAGAGAGAGTTAGTTAGGTGGTTTTAAAAAAGATGAGAGAGAAGATAAGATATTAATTAAGAAAAAGATTTTTGATTTTTAAATAAATAAAATAGAAGATAAGATAAGAAAATATTTGAAATTAAATTTAAGATTAGAAAAAGATAAGATTTTAAAAGGTTTTGAAAAAGATATGATTAAAAAAATTAGAAGTTAGAAAAGATAGGATAAGAAACAAAAAGATAAGATTTGAAAATTGATTTAAAAAAAAGATTTAATTTTAAAAATTTGAAATTTGGAAAAGATAAGATAAGATTTTTGAATTTTGAAAAGGATAGGATTTTTGAAAAAGATATGATTTTTATTTTTGAAAATTTTTATTTTTGAAAACTTGACAACTAAGATATGATAAGATAAAAATTTAAAATTAAAAATCTGAATTTTATTTTAAAAAAAATTCGAAAAATATTGAAAAATGAAGTTAAAAAAGATATTTTTTTGATTTTTGAATTTATGATGAAAGAGAAAAAACACAAAAAGGACACAAGACTTAACATTTTTAGATCTAGCACCCTTGTTTTTCTCGAAAAATTTGGAGGGAAACACCAAGGGACACCAAACTTAAAATTTTTAAGATCAAAACACATACAAGACTCAAGAACACTTTGAATACAAACAAGTACATAAAGAACAAAATTTAAAGACTCAAAGAACTCAAGAACATGAAAAGAACACCAAACTTAAAATTTTTAGAAAACTAAAAATAAATTTTTCGAAATATTTAAAGAAAAACACAAGATGACACCAAACTTAAAGACTTGACACAAGATTTAAACAAAGAAAAATTATTTTTGAAAATTTTTTTTTTTGAAAGAAAGACTTAAAGGAATAGTAATCACCAAGAACATAAGCCAAGACTCTGACCGATTGAGCTAGAAATTTAACGTGTTTTTGAAAAGGTTTAATATTTTCGAAAATTAGAGAAGAAGAAAATAAAAGACTCCACAAGAACACAAGACTCAAACAAGAACAAAAATTGAGCAAAGAAAAGAAAAAAAATTAATTTTGAAAAATATTTTTGATTTTTTCGAAAAATTAGAGAAGAAGAAAATAAAAAGATAAGATTCAAAATACAAGCAAGAATTACCTAATTTAGGGAGCAAGACAATCCTTCAGTTTGTCCAAACTCGAACCGGAAACAGTGCCAAAATCTTGGTGCCTGCGTACGCAAAACCCCCACACCTTTTCGTACGAAGGGCAGTACTAGCAAGTGCACTGGGTCGTCCAAGTAATACCTGAGCGAGTCAGGGTCGATTCCACGAGGATTGTGGCTTAAAGCAAGCTTATGTTTTGTCTTGCAGGTCTTAGTCAGGCGGAATCAGAAGGTGAATCCAAAAACTCATAGTAGAATCCAAAAATGTGAATTTAACACTAAAACCTATAAAAAAATTAATAAAAACTAAATAAAACACACGAAAAACTATATGAAAGTGATGTCAAAAAGCGTATAAAATATCCGCTCATCACAACACCAAACTTAAACTGTTACTTGTCCGCAAGCAACTAAAAACACAGTAAGATAAAAAGAAAATTAAGGTACAATAAATTTCTAAGTTTCAAATGAAGCTTCTGAATAGTTTTGGCATCTCACTATCCATTGAAACTCAGAGATGTTGGCATCTTTAGGAACTTAGAGTCCAGATAATATTATTGACTTTCTTAGTTAAGCTTATTTTGATTCTTGAACACAGCTTTCAGAGTCTTGGCCGTGACCCTAAGCACTCTATTTAACTGCTCAAAGCCTTGGGTCCTTTTATCCTTGCCTTTTGGTTTAAAGGGTTACTTACTTTTTCTGCTTTTTCTACTTGATTTTTTCTTTATTTTTTTTCTTTAATTTTTTGCCACTTTTTTTTTTGCATGCTTTTCTTTTGGTTTTTTGCTGTTTTTTCTTGCTTCAAGAATGAATTTTTTAGATTTTTCAGATTATCAATAATACTTTTCCTTTTTCCTTATTCTTTCAAGAGCCAACATTCTAAAGTTACAACTTCAAATATGCACTGTTTATTTTATACATTCAAAAAACAAAAACAAATGACACCACATCAACATAATTAAACTAATCTTATTTTAAACTTTAACAAGAGATAACAAAGAGAAAACAGAAAGATAATAAAACAGACAGAAAACAGAAAGATAACAAAGAAGGAGATAAAGAGAACGAATCCACCTTGATGATGATGGCTACTACTCCTCCTTGAGGATCCAATGTGATGCTTGATCTCTTCAATGTCACTCCTTTGTCTTTGTTGAGGCGGCTGCATAGGTTCATGTGCATGCTCTCTAGTTTGCTCCATCCTCTTCTTCTATACTTAAGAGTGGTAAAAGTCACACAGCAAGGCTTTTGCAACACCAGACTTAAGAGTTTTGCTTTCCCTCGAACAAATATGATCAATGGGAAAGAAGAAGGTGGGGTAGGTGGAGATTCCACGGGACCTTTTGGTCCTGAAAGGCTAGGGAATTCCAGACTCCCTGCTCTCTTGCATTGGCCTTTGAACGCCCAGGGGCTGCTCCCTGGCTAGCGTTCTATGCCAGCAATGCTGCCCATGAGGGGCGTTGAATGCCCAGTGAGGGCTTCCTCACTGGCGTTCAACTTTGACACTCCATCCAGAGTGGTCTGTTTTCACTGTTGTGAATTCTGTCTCTGTTCTGATTGCTATATATGATCAGGACACAAAAAGAAAAACAAAATAAAACAAAAGGAAATAAATAATTAATTAAGGTTGGGTTGCCTCCCAACAAGTGCTTCTTTAATATCATTAGCTTGACGGACAACCCCTTTCAAGGAGGAAGATAGTCATAGAGGAATAAATCCCTACTCCTTACTGGGAGCTTCCTTCCTGTGCTCCCATGGAATAGCATAATACGCTCAAGAGACAAGATCTTGTTCACTGCCTGAGGCAGGGTTGGGCTTGTAGCAATATGCTGGTGTCCCTTTTTGTCACTTCCCTCTTTCTTGGTGAATACCATGATGGGATAAGTGAATACCACCATCTTCCATGGTGAAAATTCCTCAGTAGGGATATTCTTGTTTTCCAACCCCTAGGTATCTTCCTTTTGGGGCCTTCCTCCTTTGTGGATAGTGTACATCCAACACCAAACTTACATTTGGTCTTAGGAGGGATTGAATTAGTTTTATCCAAGGGAGGAGGCTTGGATGCTGAATCCTTTATGCAAGTGCCTCCCTTGTCAGGGGGTAATGGAGGGTCAAGGACCTTGAATACCATCCAGTCCTTATGCAAGGTAACGTCTTGGATTCCCAACTTCTCCATTACTGTACTTGAACCTAGGTCACACAGAGCCTTCTCAAAGGTCATGGTGCCTATGGTGTAAGGAATCAGAAAGCGTTCATGGTCTGGAAGCTTCTGAGGTAGCTCTTGCTGAACCAAAGCATGGAGTTCTTTGGTAAGCAGTGGAGGTTCTTCTTCCAGAGGCCTTGTACCACATAGCTTGGCATTCCGCCTTATAAGAGCTCCTAGGTATTGAGCAACTTGCTCTCCCCAAGTGTCTTCATCTTCACTTGAGGATGAGTAGTTGATAAACCACTATTTTATGGTTTATTATGTGCTAAATTGAGTGGATTTTATCAATTATTCGCACACTTATTTATACAAACTGCATGGTTTTACAAATCCTTCCTAATTTTGTTCCATGATTGAAAACTTGCTTCCTAGGCCTTTAAATTTTTAATTTTTAATTCTCCTTTATAACCATTCGATGCCGTGATGTGTTTGTTAAGTGTTTTCAGGTTTACAGGGTATGAATGGCTTAAAGGATGAAGAGGAGGCATGTCAAAGTGGAAGGAACACACGAAACCAAAGAGATTAGAAGCGAAGAGCGACACGCACGCATGGCTGATGCGTGCACGTGAATTGGCGCATCTTACAGCGACGCATACACGTGACCAACGCGTATGCGTGACAAGAACAAAATTCCAGCGACGCGTACGCATCACCTGCAGTTTTGTCAATCCACGCGTAAGCGTCAGTGACGCGTACGCCTGGTATGAAAATCAGTGTAAATTGATGATTTGAATAGAGAGTTGCGCAGCCAAGAAGCTCGAACCATGCGTCTAGCACAACCCGTGGTCACGCGTACGCGTGACCAACGTTTACGCGTCACTCGAAATTTTGCCAACCCACGCGTACGTGTGGGTGACGCATGCGCGTCATAAGCGCCGTGTCACTTAACTCAGCGCGCCGCCCAGAACCCTTTTCTCTCACCCCTCTCTTCTTTCTCTAATCCTAATTCTTCTTCTTTCTTCTTCATTTTTTCTACTTCTTTCTTCTTTCCTGTTCCCTTCCTTCACCACCACCGGAGACCACCAACTCCGGCAGCTACAATTTTCTTTCCTTCTCTTCTTCCTTTCTTACTTCTCTATTCTGATTCTTACCCCCATTTATTCCTCTATTTCCATCTTCTCTTTAAGGTTTCTTTTTCTCCTTTCTTCTACTTTTTCATTCTTCTTTTATTTATTGTATTTGACTATTTTATTTATTTTTAATTTTATATTAGCTTTATTATTTGTAATTTCTTTTTTATTCTTTTATCTTGCATTTTTATGTTGATGTTGAAGCTTTATTTGGGTGATTATTTTGCTATATTTTAGCTTGTTTATATTATGAGGTGTGCTTTGACAATTGGCATCTTATTTTGGGTATTCTATACACTTTGATTGATTACCTTACTTCCTATTTTTAACTTGCACCCCAAGTGTTCATGAAAAAGCTCTCATGGTATTTTGATTTAAATTCTATTTTATTCTTGCACTTTAATGCCTCTATTCCACAACCCTTGCAATCCATGTATATTGAATTTATTATTCATTAATTGTCATCATAAAAGTGCTCATAATTTTGTTACATGTGACTATTAGTATTGATATTGATGCTTGAGCTATTCTTCTCATGCTTGTTACTTGCATGCTTTTATCCCTCTTACATCCAATTGTTATGACATTCCTTCATGATTTTACTTGATGTCTTACTTGCATGTTGTAGCTACCATGTATTTAAGACACTCTCTTTTCCTTTGGCATTCATTATTACTTAGACCCTCTTACTTCTGGTGTTAAGATCTCTATGTTTGACATTCTTTCTCTGTCTTCCTTCCTCAGGATGGCTACCAAGAAAGGAAAAGAGAAGGCTTCTGACAAGTCACCGGTGAAGAGGGGAACTAAAGGAGCACCGGCTAAGGCACAACCATCCACAAGGGTCAAGCCACCTACTAAGCGGGTGAAGAGGACCATTCGAGTTGATGAAGCAGAAAAGACATTTCCTGCACGGGATTTTGCACGGTTTACTAACCGTTACTGTGAGCGGATGTTCCCCGTCTTAGCAAAAAGAAATTACAATAATGAGCACCTCCTCATCCTTCTGATGCATTTCGTTGACTTTGTGGTACCCCGCATTGAAAGAAGACAATGGGGATTCTTAAGAAGGCAGCCACGAGAAGCCAATCTATCTTGGGTAGTTGAATTCTACTCCAACTAACACTTGCCTACCTTACAATCTGTCTACTCCATTCAGAGAGTATTGGATCTTCCACCTAGCCCAGAGGGGTTGGATGCCTATCAAGCGGCCCAGCTTGAGCGCCAGACATACCAGTTTGACTGGGACAGTGTCCTTGGCATCATCGCCCTACCTGAAAGCAACTAGAATTATAGACAACATCGGACTCGATCCAAAGACATCTCCGCCCAAGCACTCACCTTGGAGGCTCACGTGTGGATACAGATTATATCCCACTACATCTTTCCGAGCACTCATGAGTCCACCTTCACTGCTGACATGGCCGTTCTCACCTGGTGCATTCTCACAGAGCAACCCCTCAATTTGCCACGTCTCTTCCGACAGGCTATGGGATAATTGCAGACATGGTATCTGTAGCTGGAGTCTCCTATTGGGCTGGGGATACGAAGGCCATGATTCCTAAGGATGATAAGTATGTCCCGAATGGGAAGTACATCAAACCTCCAGTACCTTTCGCAAGTTGGACTGAAGGCCCATCTTTCAATGCCCCTTCCTCTTTCGCTCCACCATCATCCACACCATAGGCACCTTCCACCAATTAATTGCTACTTCAGATCCTCGAGAGGTTGGACTGGCAAGACCGGTGGATTGAGCAAATAGAGCGCCGTAACATGCGCCGATACAACTACTTGAAGGAGCTAGTTGTTAGCACTCACCCACCTTTATAAGAGACAGATATCCCGAACTTCACTTCGCCTGACAGCATGGAGAGCCATGACGAGTTGGATAGTAGAAGTGATGATCCCAACCCCACTTTGCTCATCGCTGACGGCACGGAGGACCCTGCCAAGCTTTAAGTGTAAGGAGGTCGGTAACTGACTTCTGAAGGTAACATCTCTCTCTCAACACCAATATTTTATTTTTCTTTTGTTAGATAGGATAACTTGCATGAGTAATAGTTGCTTGCATTTAGGTACTACTTGGTTGAGTGATAAATTCTTTTTCAAGACTCTATTTTATAGCATTTCACTAATTTGAATTAAAATTTTTGTTAAAGTTGTTTGAGGATATTTAATTTAGAACATGGTTTTAGAGCTCGAACACATACAAACTAGTAAGATTTTGAGCCTACTTAATTGGTTGTATTTTATCAACCAATGTTTTATTTTGATGTGTGTTATTCTCTCTAAAATTGTGATCTATATCTTGCTTGATTCTATATTTCCATGGTTTAATATATGCATACACTTATGTGATTGAGGCCTTGTTTCACTATAGCTCACATATCCATATGGCCTTACCATATCATTACCCTTTGCAACCCCATGTTGAGCCTATTCTACCCCATTTATTCTTTACATTAGCATATCACTAACTCTAAGTGTAAAACAATAAATGTCCCTAATTTGAATCCTTGATTAGCTTAGAATAGTGAGGTGCACATGAAGTAAGTGTGGGAAAATTGAATTGGGAAATACATGTTTAGGGAATTGGGTGTTTTATTTTCTTATGTGAAAATCTGAAAACAGTTTGAGCACTTGTTCATGCATCTAGCACATTAATCATATGCATTAATTCACTGGAAAAAATTATAAAAAAAGAGAAAAAATATGAATAATAAGAAAAGATAAAAAGAAAAGAAAAAGAGAAAATAAATAAAAAGGGGACAAAATGCCCCAAGATTAATAAGTGAATTAATGCATATGACTTGTACTTAAAAGATATCAAGGTGTATGAATTTGTGGAAAAATAGTTAATGGATGGCTAGGTTTTGCATTGTAATGACTTGGAATGTCTTAGGTTAGGTGAGAAGTTTAGGTTAATCAAGGATTTGGATTTTAGTCCACTTAACCAAATACATTCCTACCTTGACCCTAACCCCATTACAACACTTGAAAAGATCTCTTGATATGTGTATTTATGCATTAAATTATGTTGATTGGTAGAAGAAAAGCAAGCCTTAGAGAGCAGGATTAGTAGGGAACCGAGAGACTCGACCCTCAAATGCTAGAGTGATTAGAGTGTATACACTTTCAGTGAGGATTCGATGCTCGATTCTGTATTCCCGGCTTTCATGAGCTTTCTTCTTGCAAGTTTACCTGTATCTTATTATGTGATTTAAATTAGTGGAATTTATTTATGTTTATCTTGGAGAATGTGTTTACTTTTAACCAAGTAGGCAGAAGCATTTTAGCGTGTAGTTGCATTCATATAAATAGGTTGCATTGCATAGGTCTCACCTTTGTCTTCCGTCACTCTTTTGGTTTCCTTGAGCTTAGCATGAGGACATGCTAATATTTAAGTGTGGGGAGATTGATAAACCACTATTTTATGGTTTATCTCGTGCTAAATTGAGTTGATTCTATCAATTATTCACACACTTATTCATACAAACTGTATGGTTTTACAAATCCTTCCTAATTTTGTTCCATGATTGAAAACATGCTTCCTAGGCCTTTAAATTGTTAATTTTTAATTCTCCTTTATTACCATTCGATGCCGTGATGTGTTTGTGAAGTGTTTTCAGGTTTACAGGGCATGAATGGCTTAAAGGATGAAGAGGAGGCATGTCAAAGTGGAAGGAACACAACAAACCAAAGAGATTAGAAGCAAGGAGCGACGCGCACGCATGCTGATGCGTGCGCATGAATTGGCGCATTTTACAGCAATGCGTACACGTGACCAACGCGTATGCGTGACAAGCGCAAAAGTCCAGCGACGCGTACGCGTAGCTGATGCGTACGCGTGACAGAGCGTCACGTGCTGCACTTATCAGAACTCGCTGGGGGTGATTTTTGGGCTGTTTTGTGATCCCAGGGCATCTTAGCCTAATTTTACTAGTCTTTTTCCTTTGTTTTTAATAGGTTTTATACACTTTCTTGAGTTACAAGTAAGCCATTTGGGTAGAAATTCATGTGTACTTGGATTCAATCAACCATGAGTAAATTGATGCATTTTCATGAGGTTTTGTGCTATAATTGCTTATATGTCAAGGATAAGAAGAATTCTCATGATTTTAGCGTAGCTTTGATTCATTTGTTGATTGATGATAGGTGACCAAAAGGCTTGGAGGAAGGTTGAAGAAAGGGGATGGCAGGAATGGAAATGAAGGCAGCATTGAGAAGATCACGTTTGAGTTCACGTTTGCCTCAAATGTGAACTCAAACGTGGATAATAGCAAAGCCACCCTGGAGGAAGCTCACGTTTGCGCCAACGTTTTCCTCAAACGTGAGGTCAAACGTTGGCTCAAGAAGAACCCTGGGAGGAGCTAACGTTTGCCCCAACGTTTTCCTCAAACGTGAAGTCAAACGTTGGCTTAAGAAGAACCCTGGGAAGAGCTAACATTTGCGCCAACGTTTGCCTCAAACGTGAGGTCAAACATTGGCCTAAGAAGTACCTGGGAGGATTCAACGTTTGCGCCAACGTTTGCCTCAAACATGAGGTCAAACGTTGGCTTAAAAGAATACCCTGGAGGACTCAACATTTGCGCCAACGTTTGCCTCAAACGTGAGGTCAAACGTTGGCTTAAAAGAATACCCTGGAGGACTCAACGTTTGCCTCAAACATGAGGTCAAACGTTGGCTTAAAGGAATACCCTGGAGGACTCAACGTTTGCGCCAATGTTTGCCTCAAACGTGAGGTCAAACGTTGGCTGAAAATTGCCTTGGAGGGATCACGTTTGAGCCCACGTTTGACCTCAAACGTGAACTCAAACGTGAGTGACAGCAAGCACCCATTCTGCATGATGCCATTGCACGAAGACGTTTGAGTCAACATTTGCCTCAAATGTTGACTCAAACGTGAATGATCCTAAAGTCCATAGTGCAAACAGATTTCTTCTCAAGACCAAGAGCAATCAACAGAGGCTATCTTCAACCCAATTCCATCAAGGCCAAGGGCCCAAATTCAAGGCTTAATGATCATTAGAAGGAAGTGTATAAATAGAAGCTAGTTTGATTTAGAGAGGACCTTTTTTCTTCTTTTAGAATTTTCACTTGTAATTTTGAGAAGTTTTACTTTGATTTTGGATCTTAGAGAATTGGGAGGAGAATTGAGTTCTCTTCCTCTGGGTTTTCTTGTTTTCTTTTCTGAAAAACTTTGTTTGAGTCTTAAGTGTGAAGAATTGAGGAAATTCTGTTTCACTCTCCTCTTAAGATCTCTTTGTTCTTTTCTCTGCATAATTCAAGATTTGGTGATTTGAATTCAAGTTTCTTTACTGTTTGATCTTTAATTTATTTGCAATTGTTCTTTGAATTGGATCAAGGAAGGCAGTGAGATCTAGACTTGGTTTTCTAGTCTCTTGACCCCTGAGATCCTTCATTTTTCTTTCTGTTTATCTGCTGAGGCTTCTTCCAGCCAATTTACCTTTCTGTTTGAGATCTATTTCAACTCAATTCATCTTTTACTCTTCTGCTTGTCGCAATTTACTTGTGATTGTTTAATTTCTGCACTCCCAGTCCCCAAATCCTTTACTATTCAAGCCATTTACATTTCTTGCATTTTAAGTTTCAGTTATTTACATTTCTTGCAATTTAAGTTTCTGCAATTTACATTACTTGCACTTTAAGAATCAGCTCTTTTAATTCTTCTGCACTTTAAATTCTTGTCAATTATCCCTCTCCCTTTAAATTTCATGCAATTTAGCTTCTGTCAATTACAAATCACTCAAATCAACTCTTGTTCGCTTGACTAAATCAACCACTAAACTAAAATTACTCAATCTTTCAATCCCTGTGGGATCGACTTCACTCTTGTGAGTTATTATTACTTGATGCGACCCGGTACACTTGCCGGTGAGTTTTGTGTTGGATCATTTTCCACACATCAAGTTTTTGGCACCGTTGCCGGAGATTGATTAGATTGACAATGATTAAGTAAGGTGGTGGTCTAGATTTAGCACTTTTTCTTTTTCTTTTTACTAAGCATACTAACTGTTTGAACTTTTCTTAAGCTAACACTAACTTCACTCTATCAATAGAGTGTTTAATTCTAGCCCCTGGTTCTGTGTTTATGTCAGGAGGAAGAAGCGATGAATCCATATCTTTTGATCCTAAAACACTTTGGAGGTTGAGAAGAGAAACAAGAAATGGAGGAAAATCCAACAAATCCACAAGTGGGAGTGGCCAACGACAATGTTCAGCCCCAAAGGAGAGTATTGGCTTCATACATTTGTTAATCCAAGGCATTGTGGGAGTAGCATCCTTACCCCAAATGTCGATGCAAATAACTTTGAATTGAAGCCCCAACTTATCACATTGGTGCAAAATAATTGCTCATACGGAGGAAGTCCTTTGGAGGATCCAAACCAGCATTTCTCTACTTTCTTGAGAATTTATGATACTGTGAAATCTAATGGTGTGCATCCAGAGACATATAAATTGCTGTTGTTCCCATTCTCATTGAGGGACAAAGCTTCTAAATGGCTTGAAGCCTTCACTAGATGGGAGGATTTAGTGAATAAATTCCTAGCCAAGTTCTACCCACCTCAAAGGATCATCAAGCTCAAGACAGAGGTCCGAACCTTCACACAAATAGATGCAGAATCTCTCTATGAGGCATGGGAGAGGTACAAGGCTCTGATTAGAAAATGTCCCCCTGAGATGTTTAATGAATGGGACATCCTTCAAAACTTCTATGAAGGTTTGACTATGAAGACTCAGGAAGCACTAGATCATTTAGCAGGAGGCTCCTTACAATTGATGAAGACAGCAGAGGAGGCTCAAAACCTCATTGATATGGTGGCAAACAATCAATACTTCTTTGGCCATCAGAGACAATGCCAACCATCACAAAGGAAAGGAATGCTAGAGTTGGAAGGAGTAGATACAATCCTAGCTCAACACAAGATAATGCAGCAGCAAATCCAACAACAATTTGAGCAAATGGCTAAAAGGATTGATAGCCTCCAAAGTGCTGAAGTAAACACAGAACGCCAATCTCAAACTTCACATGGGTGGAACCAATCTGAAGAAAGTTTTCGGACATTGAATTATGAGCAACAAAGCCCTGAGCAGGTGCAATACATGAATAACACTTCAAGTTCGTTCCAACACAATTTTCATGGTGATGCACACAAGACACCCTAGAGGACTCATTCTAATTCGAGGAGGAGTGAGCATCAGAATCAAGGACAAAGGAACTTCAACTCTGGCAGCCTCAGCAACATAAACAACCAAAGCCATTCATCCAATAATACTAACCAACTCAAAAACCCACAAAACACATATCACCAACCCCATAACAACTCACAAAACTACCAGAATAACTTTTCCACATCCAAATTCCACCCACAAAATACCCCCGCACATGGTTCAAACAATCCCCAGCAACAACCTTCAACACCCCACAACCAGCCACATACATCACAAGACACTCAAAGGATCTCCAACTTGGAGATATTGATAGAAAAGATGATGAAGCACCAAGAGATAATGATGAAAAAACTCATGAAAAATCAAGAGATGGCAAGACAAGATCAGGAAGATGCAAGGAAAGATCAAGCGATAACAAGTAAAAACCAAGGAGCTTCAATTAGAAATCTTGAGATGCATATGAAACAAATAGCTAAACAAATTGTAGAGATGGGTGAGAAGCAATTAAATGCATCCCCTAGTTCCACTCAATTCCACCCAATGGACAAAGGTAAAGCTACAAAGTGGGAGGAGTGCAAAGTAGTCATAGTGGGAAGTGAGAAAGAAGCCATCAATCAGGAAGAACACAACAGACAAGTTCCACAAGAAGAGACAGAAGAGAGAAGTGAAGATGATAGAAAGACCAAGAATGCAAAAAGCTCAAAGAGAGATAAGGACATCCTTGAAACACAACTACAAGAGAAGAAGGAAGGGGTGAAGCCATATGTCCCCAAACTTCCATACCCTCAGAGGTTCAAAAAAGAAAATGAGGATAAGCAATACTTAAAGTTCCTGGACATATTCAAGACACTCAGCATCAATATTCCTTTCTTAGAAGCACTTGAACAGATGCCATTATATGAAAAATTTATGAAAGAAGTTCTAACAAAGAAAAGACCCTTGAAGGAAGGACAGATTGTTGAAATGACAATGGAGTGTAGTTCTATTCTCCAAAGAGGTCAACCAGAGAAGAAGGATGATCCTGGAAGGTTTTATATACCTTGTACCATAGGAAACATAACTATTGAGAAATCATTCTGTGACCTTGGTGCAAGCATAAACTTGATGCCTCTATCTCTTATGACGAAGTTTCAAATTTTTGAGCTGAAACCCACTCGAATAGCTCTTCAAATGGCTGATAAGTCCATTCAGCAAACACTTGGAGTTGTAGAGAATGTGCTGGTAAAAGTGGGAAAATTCCTTCTCCCAGCTGATTTTGTCATCCTGGATATGGAGGAAGACCCTAACACTCCCATCATCCTGGGGAGGCCTTTCCTGGCTACGGGCAGAGCATTGATAGATGTTGAAAAAGGAGAATTGTTGTTGAGAGTGCATGATGAGCACCTAGCATTCCATGTTTATAAAACCTTACATGAGCCCACTCAAGAAGAAGATTGTATGAAGGATAAGGTCAGGGATCAAAGCTTGAAGGAGGCATTCAATGAGTTAACTCTAAGACTTCTAAATCCATGCTTGAAAGAAGTAGAAATGGTGCAACAGACCAAAGAAATCAAGGAGGAACTAGATCCAAAACCCCCAGATGAGAAACTCAACACCCCAGATAAAGAGCCACCAAGGCATGAATTATCTTCTGAGAAAGAAAAGAAGAAGAGGCCAAAAGGGTGGAGAAACAAGAATATCCCCACTGAAGGCTTCTCACCAGGGGATAAAGTGATGTTAAACACCCAACCAATGAAGGTGTCTCCACAATTATCTGAGTGCTATACTGTGAACCGGATCCTTTCACTTGAACACCTTGAGATCATCAAAGAGGAGACCGGAAGGAAGTTCACAGTAAGAGGAGAAAAGCTGAGGCACTATAATTTTTAACTCCCATGACCAAAGGATGAGATGTCAAGGTAGTGATAATAAAGAAGCACTTGTTGGGAGGCAACCCAACCTGAGGTAGTTCACTTTTCATAACTATTTCAATAAAAGGGTTAATTAGACTTATCTATATTGCAAGGAGCTAAGTTTGGTGTTGCACACCAAAATAAATTAAGGGAGAATGAAGGATTCTAAGTTTGGTGTTCCACCAAAATCTCATTTAAAATCACATTCTCACCTTCTGCATACATGGTTGCTAGCTCCGAGCAATCAGATAAACTAATTAACCAATTGTTTACTTTTTAGTTTTAGTTTTTATTGCCTTTAGCAAAGATAAAAGGATTTCACATATGGTTAACCTGTTGCATCAGAGGTATTGGCAAGGAATTAAGTTTGGTATTCCCACATCAAAATAAGTTTGAAAGCCGTCTTAAATTCATGCATATTAACCATCTACTTAAGGGCTTGAGAAGCAAGCCACTTTTGAAAATTATGCAGGAAAGAAGCCAACATTTAGAAACAATCTGCAGTAGGACCCAAAAGAGATACAACAGAAGGAAGAATGAAAAGCTGCAACCCAACAGGTTGTATTTACACTTGATTCTTGTTGTTGAGAAATGTTTTAATTTTGGGAATTCTTATATGACCTGCTAAAGTGTTCCTCTGGTTGCAAGTGTAATTGTTTATCAAGAATGCTGATCTGCATAATAATTGTCATCCTTCATTACCTTGAATTTTGTTTTGTTTCCCATGTGCCTGAATAAAAGAGAAATGTTTGAATTAGAAAGTGAATATCCAATGTTGCAAAAGTAAGAATGAAAGTTAGTGGTGGTATTTGTTGATTTAATGTATGGCTCATAAAAAAGCTGTATAATGACATTTTCCTAGAAGTGTGAACTGGTTTGTTGTTATGAAGGCTTGTATCATTAAAAATCCCTTGAGAAAGAAATAAAACAGAAAGAAAAAGAAAGAGAAAAAGCCAAAAGTGGTAAAGAAAACAAACAATAAGGCTAGGCACCAATAGCTTGGACCCTAGTACACATGCCTGTGGTGTTTTTGTACTAGGATATGCTTGGACAAGTAAGTTCTGAGGAGTATTTCAAAACTTGGCCACTTAGATCAACTGATTTGGGATTTCCAACTGAAAGTCCACAATAAAGAGCAACCTAGCCACAAAACATTTAGTTATCCAAAGAGATGCTGGGCATCAATGATCCTAGGAAGAAAAGGGTGAGACATGTGTCTGTGGTGAAGAAATGTTGAGCAAAATTAAGCCAAAGGCTGCTGCAACATTTGCCACCAAGCCTTCAAAGAATAATAAGCTCTCTGAGCAAAATAAAGAAGGAAAAGTTAGCAAGGGAACAAGCAAAAGTAAAGCCTTATAGCAGCAAACTTAGTAAACCTTTGAGGAAACATCTCTTATGTAACAACAAGCAATAAATGAACCACCATGTCTGCATAAAAACCGCATGAACTAAATTCAACTATATGCTCAATAAGGATATGCACACTTCTCTGTTTCATGTCATTCTCTCTTATGTTTGATGCTTGCTTGCGGACAAGTAAGATTTAAGTTTGGTGTTGTGATGCCAGGGCATCTTAGCCTAGTTTTACTAGTCTTTTTCCTTTGTTTTTAATAGGTTTTATACACTTTCTTGAGTTACATGTAAGCCATTTAGGTAGAAATTCATGTGTACTTGGATTCAATCAACCATGAGTAAATTAATGCATTTTCATGAGGTTTTGTGCTATAATTGCTTATATGTCAAGGATAAGAAGAAGTCTCATGATTTTAGCGTAGCTTTGATACATTTGTTGATTGATGATAGGTGACCAAAAGGCTTGGAGGAAGGTTGAAGAAAGGGGATAGCAGGAATGGAAATGAAGGCAGCATTGAGAAGATCACGTTTGAGTTCACGTTTGCCTCAAACGTGAACTCAAACGTGGATAACAGCAAAGCCGCCCTGGAGGAAGCTCACGTTTGCACCAACGTTTGCCTCAAACGTGATGTCAAACGTTGGCTCAAAAAGAACCCTGGGAGGAGCTAACGTTTGCCCCAACGTTTGCCTCAAACGTGAGGTCAAACGTTGGCTTAAGAAGAACCCTGGAAAGAGCTAATGTTTGCGTCAACGTTTGCCTCAAACGTGAGGTCAAATGTTGGCTTAAAGGAATACCCTAGAGGACTCAACGTTTGCGCCAACGTTTGCCTCAAATGTGAGGTCAAACGTTGGCTGAAAATTACCTTGGAGGGATCACGTTTGAGCATACGTTTGACCTCAAACGTGAACTCAAACGTGAGTGACAGCAAGCACCCGTTCTGCATGATGCCATTGCACGAAGACGTTTGAGTCAACGTTTGCCTCAAACGTTGACTCAAACGTGAATGATCCCAAAGTCCATAGTGCAAACAGATTTCTTCTCAAGACCAAGAGCAATTAACAAAGGCTATCTTCAACCCAATTCCATCAAGGCCAAGGGCCCAAATTCAAGGCTTAATGATCATTAGAAGGAAGTGTATAAATAGAAGCTAGTTTGATTTAGAGAGGACTTTTTTTCTTCTTTTAGAATTTTCACTTGTAATTTTGAGAAGTTTTACTTTGATTTTGGATCTTAGAGAATTGGGAGGAGAATTGAGTTCTCTTCCTCTGGGTTTTCTTGTTTTCTTTTCTGAAAAACTTTGTTTGAGTCTTAAGTGTGAAGAATTGAGGAAATTCTATCTCACTCTCCTCTTAAGATCTCTTTGTTCTTTTCTCTGCATAATTCAAGATTTGGTGATTTGAATTCAAGTTTCTTTACTGTTTGATCTTTAATTTGTTTGCAATTGTTCTTTGAATTGGATCAAGGAAGGCAGTGAGATCTAGACTTGGTTTTCTAGTCTCTTGACCCCTGAGATCCTTCATTTTTCTTTCTGTTTATCTGCTGAGGCTTCTTCCAGCCAATTTACCTTTCTGTTTGAGATCTATTTCAACTCAATTCATCTTTTACTCTTCTTCTTGTCGCAATTTACTTGTGATTGTCTGCACTCCCAGTCCCCAAATCCTTTTACTATTCAATCCATTTACATTTCTTGCATTTTAAGTTTTAGTTATTTACATTTCTTGCAATTTAAGTTTCTGCAATTTACATTACTTGCACTTTAAGAATCATCTCTTTTAATTCTTCTGCACTTTAAATTCTTGTCAATTATCCCTCTCCCTTTATATTTCATTCAATTTAGCTTCTGTCAATTATAAATCACTCAAATCAAATCTTGTTCGCTTGACTAAATCAATCACTAAACTAAAATTGCTCAATCCTTCAATCCCTGTGGGATCGACCTCACTCCTGTGAGTTATTATTACTTGATGCGACCCGGTACACTTGCCGGTGAGTTTTGTGTTGGATCGTTTTCCACACATCATTTTGGACCCAGTTTCAAGCCCAAAAACGCAGACTAGAGGCAGGGGTGTAGCTAAGACTGGACATACTTTCATTTTTCACTTTAGTTTTAGTTTTAGTTTGGGATTCTAGAGAGAGAAACGCAACTTCTCCTAGGGTTCTTAGCATTTCTTAGTTTTGCTTTTGGGATTGAATTTTGAGAGAGCTGCCACTACCTGCTATTGAGGTCATCATCTCTATAGTTTGCTTTTCCAATAACTCAATTACTCTTTTTATTTAATTGCTTTGTGCTCATATTTGGATATTGTTATTTTGAATTCTATTAATGCAATGAATTATTTTCACATTTAATTATACTACTTGTTTAATTCCTTTTAATTAATTATCAGTGCTAATTTTGGTTTTATTTATTTAAATTAATTACCATGTCTCCTATTTACTCCTTTTACATGTTTGTGAAAATGGCATTCATGTTAATAGAGTAGAGACCCAACTTGGCTTATGAGTTGATTAATTGGAAACCCTTTAGTTGTGATACTCAAGTGTAATATGTAATTGAGAATTGCTGACTAACTCAATTTTCACTGACTCTAGTCCTTCTCTAGGAAGTGACTAGGACTTGTGAATCAGAGTTAGTGCTAGCCACTTAACCTTCCTTTGTAACTGCAAGAGGATAACTGAGTGGAAGCAATAAACCTTTACTATTGCACTTGGGGAAAGACAACAAGGATAGAAATTCCAATTATCTCTCCTAACCAAGATCTCTTATTTCAAATACATAACATCTCTTGTTATTGCTCGCTGCTTTAATTTCTCGCCATTTATTTCTCCGTTCTCCACTTCAAAAATTACTCAGAAAATTCCTAACCAATAAATTGCACCTTGTGTCAACTCTTTAGAAAACGACCTGGGAATTCTACTCCCAGTTATTTAATTTTAATTATGACACAAATTAAATTGGTAGTGAGAATTTCGTCGGTTAAAACTGTACTAACAATGTTGTTTTTATTAGAAATTCTTAACCGGCATTTTTTCACCCATCAGTAGTCATCAGAACTCATACACTGTAGAAGTGCATTCAAAGGAACCTCTATGGTTTTTATGGTTTCCTTTGGTTCTGGGATAGAGGGTTCTTGAGTGGGCTTTAAGTACTCAAGGGGTGTGCTTTCACTGTCGTTCTCAGGATTCTCCTGGTCCTCGATTGCCTTGAATCCCTCAGTAGTATGCTCCTGAAGTTCGGCCTCTGGTGCACGAAATCACAATCACACTTTTGTAATTCCACACAACTAACCAGCAAGTGCACTGGGTCATCCAAGTAATACCTTACGTGAGTAAGGGTTGATCCCACGGAGATTGTCGGCTTGAAGCAAGCTATGGTTATCTTGTAACTCTTAGTCAAGATATCAATAATTCTCAGATTTAATTGTAAAAAGTAAAAGAACATGAAATAAATACTTGTTATGCAATAATGGAGAACAGGTTGAGGTTTTGGAGATGCTCCATCTTCTGAATCTCTACTTTCCTATTGTCTTCTTCTTCAAGCACGCAAGGCTCCTTCCATGGCAAGCTGTATGTTGGGTTTCACCGTTGTCAATGGCTACCTCCCGTCCTCTCAGTGAAAATGTTCAACGCGCTCTGTCACAGCACGGCTAATCATCTGTCGGTTCTCGATCATGTCGGAATAGAATCCAGTGATTCTTTTGCGTCTGTCACTAACGCCCCACAATCACGAGTTTGAAGCTCGTCACAGTCATTCAATCCTTGAATCCTACTCAGAATACCACAGACAAGGTTTAGACCTTCCGGATTCTCAAGAATGGCCGCCAATGGATTCTAGCTTATACCACGAGGATTCTGATTAAGGAATCCAAGAGATACACACTCAATCGAAGGTAGAACGGAGGTGGTTGTCAGGCACACGTTCATAGGTGAGAATGGTGATGAGTGTCACGGATCATCACATTCATCAGGTTGAAGAACAAGTGGTATCTTGGAATAGAACAAGCATGATTGAATGGGAAAAACAGTAGTAATTGCATTAATCCATCAAAACACAGCAGAGCTCCTCACCCCCAACCATGGGGTTTAGAGACTCATGCCGTAGAAGATACAAAATGAAACGTGTAATGTGTCATGAGGTAAAGATACAATGGCAAAAAGGTCTTATTTATAGAGAACTAGTAGCCTAGGGTTTACAGAAATGAGTAAATGACGTAAATATCCACCTCCGGGCCCACTTGATGTGTGCTTGGGCTGAGCATTGAAATATTTTCGTGTAGAGACTTCTCTTGGAGTTAAACACCAGCTTTTGTGCCAGTTTGGGCGTTTAACTCCCACTTTTGTGCCAGTTCCGGCGTTTAACGCCGGGAATTCTGATGCTGACTTTGAACGCTAGTTTGGGCCATCAAATATTAAGCAAAGTATAGACTATTATATATTGCTGGAAATCCCAGGATGTCTACTTTCAAAAGCAATTGAGAGCGCGCCAATTGGGCTTTTGTAGCTCCAGAAAATCCACTTTGAGTGCAGGGAGGTCAGAATCCAACAGCATCTGCAGTCCTTTTTCAGCCTCTAAATCAGATTTTTGCTCAGGTCCCTCAATTTCAGCCAGAAAATACCTGAAATCACAGAAAAAAACATAAACTCATAGTAAAGCCCAAAAAAGTGATTTTTATTTAAAAACTAATAAAAACATAATAAAAACTAACTAAAATATACTAAAAATATACTAAAAACAATGCCAAAAAGCGTATGAATTATCCGCTCATCACAACACCAAACTTAAATTGTTGCTTGTCCCCAAGCAACTAAAAATCAAATAGGATAAAAAGAAGAGAATATACAAGGAATTCCAAAAACATCTATGAAGATCAGTATTAATTAGATGAGTGGGGCTTTTAGCTTTTTGCCTCTGAACAGTTTTGACATCTCACTTTATCCTTTGAAGTTCAGAATGATTGGCTTCTATAAAAACTCAGAATCCAGATAGTGTTATTGATTTTCCTAGTTAAGCATGTTGATTCTTGAACATAGTTACTTTATGAGTCTTGGCCGTGACCCTAAACACTTTGTTTTTCAGTATTGCCACCGGATACATAAATGCCACAGACACATAACTGGGTGAACCTTTTTAGATTGTGACTCAGCTTTGCTAAAGTCCCCAATTAGAGCTGTCCAGAGCTCTTAAGCACACTCTCTTTTTTTTTGCTTTGGACCACGACTTTAACCGCTCAGTCTCAAGTTTTCACTTGACACCTTCACGCCACAAGCACATGGTTAGGGACAGCTTGGTTTAGCCGCTTAGGCCAGGATTTTATTCCTTTAGACCCTCCTATCCACTGATGCTCAAAGCCTTGGATCCTTTTTATCACCCTTGCCTTTTGGTTTAAAGGAGTATTGGCTTTTTCTGCTTGCTTTTCTCTTTTTTTTTTCATGCAAGCTTTCTATTCACTGCTTTTTCTTGCTTCAAGAATCAATTTTTTGATTTTTCAGATCATCAAATAACATTTCTCCTTTTTCTTTCATTCTTTCAAGAGTCAACAATTTTAACATTCATAAACAATCAAATTCAAAAATATGCACTGTTCAAGCATTCATTCAGAGAACAAGAGTATTGCCACCATATCAAAATAATTAAACTGTTTTAAAATTCAAAATTCATGTACTTTTTTTTCTTTTTCAGTTAAAAACACTTTTTATTTAAGAAATGTGATGGATTCATAGGACATTCATAGCTTTAAGACATAAACTCTAATTTTATTGATTATGGAATAAAAATAAGACTCAAAGATAAATATAAGAGCAGACCTATAATAATAGAAGATAGAAAATTAAAAGCAGAAAAATAAGTGACTCTTAATAATAAAGGTTATCACAGAGTTAGAACTCAACAACCTTGATTTTGAGAAGTGGATGCTCCCTCAATCTGTGGGGTGCTTGGTCCTTCAAGGGAGAGCTTCTGGCGCTTCAGCTCCTGTAGCTCACGCCCCTGCTTCTCCTGTTCCTTCAGCAGCTTGCAGAGCATGTAGTTTTGATTCTGCTGTTCTTCCTTAAGTTGTTCCATAGCTTCTTGTAGCTTGGTAACAGATGCTTCTAGGCGGGCCCAGTAGTCAATTTCAGGAAGTTCAGTGAGGAATTCCTGCGTCCTCCTCTTGATAGAGTTGTCTTGCATTTGTCCTTCCATTGACTTCTTGGTGATTGGATGATCAATTGGTATGAATTCATCTACTCCCATCCTCACCCCACCATCTTTACATAGAAGAGAGATTAAGCCTGGGTAAGCCAGTTTGGCTTCAGTGGAGTTCTTGTTTGCAATTGTGTAAATCTCACAAGAAATCAGATGATGAACCTCCACTTCTTTTTCCAGCATAATGCAGTGAATCATCACTGCCCTCTTGACAGTGACCTCAGAACGGTTGCTAGTGGGTAATATAGAACGCCCAATGAAGTCTAGCCAGCCTCTTGCAACTGGTTTGAGATCTCCCCTTTTGAGTTGGTTTGGGACACCTTTTGAATTGGTTATCCACTTAGTTCCAGGGAGGCATATGTCCTCTAGAACTAGGTCCAACCCCTTATCTGTTCTCACTATTCTCCTGTTAAAGGAGTCAGGATCATCTTGTAGTTGAGGTAGTTTGAAGACCTCTCTTATTTTGTCCAGATGAAAGTAAATAATTTTCCCTCTGACCATGGTCCTGTAGGTATGGAAAGCAGTTCCAGTCATTCTCTGCTTATCTGTCAGCCACAGATTTGAGTAGAATTCCTGAACCATGTTTCTTCCAACCCTTGTCTCAGGATTGGCTAGAATTTCCCATCTTTTATTTCGAATTTGCTCTTGGATCTCCGGATATTCGTCTTCTTTCAGATCGAATTTAACTTCCGGGATCACTGACCTTAGACCCATTATTTTGAGGTAATGGTCCGCATGTTCTTTGGTTAAAAACCTCTCTTTACTCCAAAAATTCTTTGGAGTATTCTCTTTCTTGCCTCTTGAATTGGATTGTTTTCCCTTAGGAGCCATGATCTTGATGAGCCTTAGCTTAGTGATCACGGAAAAGCACACCAAACTTAGAGGTTTGCTTGCCCTCAAGCAAAAGAAAGGAAATGGGATAGAGAGGAGGAGAAGCAAATTTGAATGGTGAAGAGAGGGGGATGGCCGAATGTGTATTTATAAGGGAGGGGGAGGGATTTCGCAAGTTTTGGAAGAGATTTGAGAATATATGGAAAGAATTTGAGAAAATACTTGAGTTTTTGAAGAAGATTTGTAAAGGATTTGAAAGAGATTTGAAAAATAGTTGAGGAAATTGTTGAATTTTTGAAATGTGAGGGTGAATGATGAAAATTTGTAACATGTTTATGTAGGAAATTATGGGTCAAAACATGAAAGTGTGAAAAAATTTGAAGTGGAAAGAAAAATCTCCTTCCCCTGCCTTTCTGGCGTTAAACGCCCAGAATGGTATCCATTCTGGCGTTTAATGCCCATTTGGTGGCCATTATGGGCGTTAAACGCCAGAAACCCCTTTATCACTGGGCGTTTTGCTGAACGCCCAGGATGCTGCAATTCTGGCGTTCTGGCGTTTAACGCCCAAAATGGTGCCTTTACTGGCGTTAAACGCCCAGAATGGTATCCATTCTGGCGTTTAAATCCCAGAGTTCCCCTTACTGGCGTTTTCCTACCAGCAAGCTTCTTTTCTCTGCTTTTTTCACTGAATCCTTCTGTAACTCTGTGAATTCCTTCAATTTTGATGATCAACCTTAAAGAATATATATTAAACTTCTATTAAGTAAATCAAATAACCTTCCAATGACTGGGTTGCCTCCCAGCAAGCGCTTCTTTATTGTCTTTAGCTGGACCTCTGCTGAGACTCATTCAAGCCTTAGCTTTGAGCATTCCTGCTCAAAATTGCTTTCAAGATAATGTTTGATCCTCTGTCCATTAACAATGAATTTTTTGTCAAAATCAATATCTTGAAGCTCAATATATCCATATGGTGACACTCCTGTAATCACATATGGACCCCTCCATCGGGATTTTAGTTTTCCTGGGAATAGTCTGAGCCTAGAGTTAAAGAGCAGAACTTTTTGTCCTGGCTCAAAGACTCTGGATGACAACTTCTTGTCATGCCACTGCTTTGCCTTTTCCTTATAGATTTTGGCATTTTCAAAGGCACTGAGTCTGAATTCCTCTAGCTCATTTAGCTGGAGCAATCTTTTTTCACCAGCTAACTTAGCATCCAGGTTTAGGAATCTGGTTGCCCAGTAGGCTTTATGCTCCAGTTCCACGGGCAGATGACAAGCCTTGTCATACACAAGTTGGTATGGAGAGGTTCCTATAGGGGTCTTGAATGCTATTCTATATGCCCATAGAGCATCATCCAAGCTCCTTACCCAATCCTTTCTGTGGGCAATTACAGTCCGTTCCAGGATTCTTTTTAGCTCTCTATTAGAGACTTCAGCTTGCTCGTTTGTCTATGGATGATACGGAGTTGCCACTTTGTGGTTTATCCCATATCTGACCATGGCAGAGGACAGCTGTTTATTGCAGAAATGAGTACCCCCATCATTGATTAGTACTCTGGGAATGCCGAACCTGCTGAAGATGTGTTTCTGGAGGAATTTCAGCACGGTCTTAGTATCATTATTGGGTGTGGCAATTGCTTCTACCCATTTAGATACATAGTCCACTGCCACCAGAATATAAGTGTTTGAGTATGATGGTGGGAAAGGACCCATGAAGTCAATTCCCCATACATCAAACAACTCAATCTCTAAGATCCCTTGTTGAGGCATGGCGTAACCATGAGGCAGGTTACCAACTCTTTGGCAACTGTCACAGTTACGCACAAACTCTCAGGCATCCCTATAGAGAGTAAGCCAGTAAAAACCACATTGGAGGACCTTAGTGGCTGTTCGTTCACTTCTAAAATGTCCCCCATACTGTGATCCATGGCAATGCCATAGGATCTTTTGTGCTTCCTCTCTAGGTACACATCTTCGAATCATTCCGTCTGCACATCTCTTAAAGAGATATGGCTCATCCCATAGGTAGTACTTGGCATCTGAAATTAATTTTTTTCTTTGCACCCTGCTATACTCCTGGGGTATGAACCTCACAGCTCTATAGTTTGCAATGTCTGCAAACCATGGTGTTTCCTGAATGGCAAAGAGTTACTCATCTGAAAAGGTCTCAGAGATCTCAGTAGAGGGGAGGGACGCCCCAGCTACTGGTTCTATCCGGGACAAGTGATCAGCTACCTGGTTCTCTGTCTCTTTTCTGTCTCTTATTTCTATATCAAACTCTTGCAGAAGCAACACCCATCTTATGAGCCTGGGTTTTGAATCCTGCTTTGTGAGTAAGTATTTAAGAGCAGCATGATCAGTGTACACAATCACTTTTGATCCTACTAAATAGGATCTAAACTTGTCAATGGCATAAACCACTGCAAGTAGCTCTTTTTCTGTGGTTGTGTAATTCTTCTGTGCGTCATTTAGAACACGGCTAGCATAATAAATGACGTGCAGAAGCTTGTTGTGCCTCTGTCCCAACACTGCACCAATGGCATGGTCACTGGCATCACACATTAGTTCGAGTGGTAATGTCCAGTCTGGTGCAGAGATGATTGATGCTGTGACCAGTTTAGCTTTCAGGGCCTCAAACGCCTGCAGACACTCTGTGTCAAACACAAATGGTGTGTCAGCAGCTAGTAGGTTACTTAGAGGTTTTGCAATTTTTGAAAAAAAAACCTTCTGTAGAATCCTGCATGCCCCAGGAAGCTTCTGATTGCCTTAACATTGGCAGGTGGTGGTAATTTTTCAATTACCTCTACCTTTGCTTGATCCATCTCTATTCCCTTGCTTGAAATTTTGTGCCCAAGGACGATTCCTTCAGTCACCATAAAGTGACATTTCTCCCAGTTTAAGACCAGGTTAGTCTCTTGGCACCTTTTCAGGACAAGTGCTAGATGATCAAGACAGGAGCTGAATGAGTCTCCAAATACTGAAAAGTCATCCATGAAGACTTCTAGGAACTTTTCTACCATATCAGAGAAGATGGAGAGCATGTACCTCTAAAAAGTTGCAAGTGCATTGCATAGACCAAAAGGCATTCTCCTGTAGGCAAATACGCCAGAAGGACAGGTGAATGCTGTTTTCTCTTGATCTTTAGGGTCCACTGCAATTTGATTATAGCCTGAATAGCCATCCAAAAAGCAGTAATAATCATGACCCGCTAGTCTTTCTAGCATTTGGTCTATGAATGGTAGAGGAAAATGATCCTTCCTGGTGGCTGTATTGAGCCTTCTGTAGTCAATACACATACGCCACCCTGTAACTGTTCTTGTAGGAACCAGTTCATTCTTTTCATTATGAACCACTGTCATGCCTCCCTTCTTGGGGACAACTTGGACAGGGCTCACCCAAGGGCTATCAAAAATGGGATAAATAATCCCAGCCTCTAGTAACTTAGTGACCTCTTTCTGCACCACCTCCTTCATGGCTGGATTTAGCCGCCTCTGTGGTTGAACCACTGGCTTGGCATTATCTTCCAATAAGATTTTGTGCATGCATCTTGCTGGGCTAATGCCCTTAAGATCACTTATGGACCACCCAAGAGCTGTCTTGTGTGTCCTCAACACTTGAATCAGTGCTTCCTCTTCCTGTGAATTTAAGGCAGAGCTTATGATCACTAGAAAAGTGTCACCTTCTCCCAGAAATGCATACTTCAGGGATGGTGGTAGTGGCTTGAGCTCGGATTTAGGAGGCTTATCCTCTTCCTGAGGAATTTTCAGAGGTTCTTTTATTTCCTCTTGTTCCTCCAGGTCAGGCTGAACATCTTTAAAGATATCCTCTAGCTCTAATTCGAGACTCTCAGTCATATTGATCTCTTCCACTAAAGAGTCAATAATATCAGTGCTCATGCAGTCATTTGATGTGTCTGGATGCTGCATAGCTTTGACAGCATTCAACTTGAACTCATCCTCATTGACTCTTAGGGTTACTTCTCCTTTTTGTATATCAATAAGAGTTCGTCCAGTTGCTAGGAAAGGTCTTCCTAGGATGAGAGTTGCACTCTTGTGTTCCTCCATCTCCAGAACTACAAAGTCAGTGGGAAAGGCAAATGGCCCAACCTTGACAATTATGTCCTCAATCATGCTTGATGGATATTTAATGGAGCCATCAGCAAGTTGGAGACATATCCAGGTTGGTTTGACTTCTTCAGTCAACCCAAGCTTTCTGATAGTGGATGCAGGTATTAGGTTGATACTTGCTCCAAGGTCACATAGGGCTGTCTTGGTACAAGCGCCCTCTAATGTGCATGGTATCATAAAGCTCCCTGGATCTTGATGCTTCTCTGGTAAGCTTTTCAGAATGACTGCACTGCATTCTTCGGTGAGAAATACTTTTTCAGTTTCTCTCCAATCCTTCTTATGACTTAAGATCTCTTTCATGAACTTAGCATAAGAGGGTATTTGCTCAAGTGGCTCTGCAAACGGAATCTTTATTTCAAGAGTCCTGAGATAATCTGCAAAGCGGGCAAATTGTTTATCCTGTTCTGCTTGGTGGAGTTTCTGAGGATAAGGCATCTTGGCTTTATATTCTTCAACCTTAGTTGCTGCAGGTTTATTCCCTACAGAGGTGGTTGGAGAAGCCTTCTTAGAGGGGTTACTATCAGCACTCTCAGGTGTCTGATTCCTCATTGGCATTTGAACGCCAGGATTGGGTACAGAATGGGTGTTTAACGCCAGCTTCCCACCCTTTTCCGGCGTTTGAACGCCAGAACTAGGCAAGGAATGGGCGTTTAACGCCAACTTTTCCCCCTTTTCTGGCGTTTGAACGCCAGAAGTATTCATCTCTGGGCAAAAAGAAAATATGAATTTTATTTTAAAAAATATTCGAAAATTATGCAAAAAGAAAGTTAAAAAAGATAATTTTTTGATTTTTGAATTTATGATGAAAGAGAAAAACACAAAAAAGACACAAGACTTAAAATTTTTAGATCTAGCACCGTTGTTTTTTCGAAAATTTTGGAGGAAAACACCAAGAGACACCAAACTTAAAAATTTTAAGATCAAAATACATACAAGACTCAAGAACACTTTGAATACAAACAAGAACACAAAGAACAAAATTTAAAGACTCAAAGAACTCAAGAACACGAAAAGAATACCAAACTTAAAATTTTTATAAAACTAAAAATAAATTTTTTGAAAAATTTAAAGAAAAACACAAGATGACACCAAACTTAAAGACTTGACACAAGATTTAAACAAAGGAAAATTATTTTTGAAAATTTTTTTTTTGAAAGAAAGACTCAAAGGAACAGTAATCACCAAGAACATAAGCTAAGACTTTGACCAATTGGGCTAGAAATTTAACGTGTTTTTGAAAAGGTGTTTAATATTTTCGAAATTAGAGAATAAGAAAATAAAAGACTCAACAAGAACACAAGACTCAAACAGGAACAAAAATTGAGCAAAGAAAAGAAAAAAAGAATTAATTTTGAAAAATAATTTTGATTTTTTTGAAAAATTAGAGAAGAAGAAAATAAAAAGAAAAGACTCAAAATACAAGCAAAAATTACCTGATCTAGGGAGCAAGAAAATCCTTCAGTTTGTCCAAACTCGAACAATCTCTGACAACGGCGCCAAAAACTTGGTGCGTGCGTACGCAAAACCCCCATACCTTTTCGTACGGCAGGCAGTACCAGCAAGTGCACTAGGTCGTCCAAGTAATACCTGAGCGAGTCAGGGTCAATCCCACGAGGATTGTGGCTTGAAGCAAGCTTATGTTTTGTCTTGCAGGTCTTAATTAGGTAGAATCAGAAGGTTTATGTTGGATAAAATCTGAATACTTTATATGTCATAAATGCTTGGATGCAATAATGGGAATAAGGTTGAGAGTTGGAGTTGCTTTGTCTTCTGAAGTAACTCTGGTACTACTGTCTTCTTTGCTTGTGAGTAATTTCTTCAATGGCAGGCT
This sequence comes from Arachis hypogaea, assembly GCF_003086295.3. Lineage (NCBI taxonomy): Eukaryota > Viridiplantae > Streptophyta > Magnoliopsida > Fabales > Fabaceae > Arachis > Arachis hypogaea. The sequence continues at coordinate 63,088,906 of NC_092049.1, read as the reverse complement.
GTATGTGATTGACACTGGTTTGAGCAGCTGCCAATACTCCTCCAGATCTGAATCCCTGGTTTAGTGTGGATCCATTTCTGCTTGAGGGTGAAGTACGTATAGTCCATTCTCCTTTATGATCCTACTCAAAATGCCACAGACAAGGTCGAATCTTCCGAATCAGAGAATGCTGTATTTGGGTTCTAGCCTCTACCACAAAGACCCTAATCTCCCCGAAAATCGGTTGAACTGATGTCTCGAAAAATCCCCAACGAAATCGTGGATTAGCCGTATGAGAGATGTATATTCAAGCTGTTGTTCGTCACTGTCCGGTGAAAGATGCGTTCTGAATCCAAGTAGACGCGGGTGTTTGTCAGGTACGTTCATCTTAATGTGATGAATAGAGCTAATTGGTTAGATCATCCTATTCACCATGATGAAGTACAAATAAACATCTTAGAATTAATCACGCATGGATCGAAGAAGAAACAATAGTACTTTTATTAATTCATAGGACTCAGCTGGGTCCTCCCCTCAACCTAGGAGGTTTAGAAACTCATACTGAGGTAGAAGACAATGGAAAAACGTGAATGATGAGAAAAGTGATGTAAGTTACATAGATTTAATCCCTTAAATACTATACAGATGACTAGTAAAGGTGAAACAGTCTATTTAGTGCTAAAATCCACTTCTTGGGCCCACTCGGTGAGTGTTTAGGATGAGCTTTGATGAGACCCACGTGCTATGAGGCTCCTTGGGTGTGGAATGCCAGCTAGGGGGTCCTCTCTGGGCCTTTGGACGCTGGACTCTGCTCTTTGGGCACTGGACGCCTGGAATGGGGCAGGAAGCTGGCGTTAGACACCAATTTTGGGCCTTCTAATCTAAAGCAAAGTATGAACTATTATATATTACTGGAAAGCTCTGGAAGTCAGATTTCCATAGCCGTTGAGGGCGCTCTATTTGGACTTCTGTAGCTCCAGAAAAACTCTTCCAAATATAGGCAGGTCAGATCTGGACAGCATCTGCAGTGCTTTTTCTGTCTCTGAATCAGACTTCTACTCCAACTCCTCAATTTTAGCCAGAAAATACCTGAAATTGCCCAAAAATACAAAAACTCATAGCAGAATCCAAAAATGTGAATTTAACACTAAAACTTATAAAAACTTAATAAAAACTAAATAAAATACTAAAAACTATATGAAAGTGATGTCAAAAAGTGTATAAAATATTCGCTCATTAGTATACCAGGAGGAAGAAGAGGTGCATCCACCTCCTTTGATTCTGAACCAAAGAAAACCTTCTTAAGACTAAGAAGAGAAGCAAGAGGGAAGGGAGTGATTGGAGAAGAAGAATCAAAAGAGGGAGACCAAGAGATGGAGGACAACTTCCATAACCCATCAGAGGAGGTTGCCAACAACAATGGCCAGCCTCCAAGGAGAGTTCTAGCCTCCTACACCATCCCTAACTCAAGAAATTGTGGGAGCAGTATCCTTACTCCCAATGTTCATGCCCATAATTTTGAGCTCAAACCACAACTTATCACTCTAGTTCAGAACAATTGCCAATATAAAGGAAGTGATGCTGAAGATCCAAACTAACATCTCTCTATTTTTTTGAGAATTTGTGACACTGTTAAAACCAATGGAGTGTACCCTGATATTTATAAACTGCTCCAATTCCCATTTTCTCTAAGGGACAAAGCCTCTCATTGGCTAAAAACCTTACCAAAGGAGAGCATTACCAACTGGGATGACTTGGTTAGCAAGTTCTTAGCTAAGTTCTACCCCCCTCAAAGGATCATCAAGCTCAAAATTGAGGTGCAAACTTTCAGACAATTGGAAGGAGAGTCACTATATGAGGCCTCAGAAAGGTATAAGGCATTGATTAGAAGATGTCCCAAGGACATGTTTAGTGAGTGGGTCAAGCTCCAAAACTTCTATGAAGGTCTATCCATGAAGGCAAGGAAAGAATTGGACTACTCTTCAGGAGGGTCATTGCAAATGATGAAGACTGCACAAGAAGCACATGACCTTATAGACATGGTTGCCAACAATCAATACTTCTATTCTTCAGAAAGACAAGCAGCTCCCAAAAGAGGTGTCTGTGAACTTGAAGGAGTGGATGCTATCCTAGCTCAAAACAAGCTCATGCACCAGCAACTTCAACAACAAATAGAGATTATGTCAAAGAGGATGGATGGATTGCAACTTGCTGCAGTGAGCACAACCAGCCAACCTCCAATTGTGTAGGGGCAGAGTGAAGAAACTATGAAGGATATACCAATGAGCAACAGCCTGAGCAAGTTCACTATATGCACAACCCAAATTCTGGCCAAAATGACTTCCATGGGGACACTTACAACTCCTAATGGAGGAACCACCCCAACTTGAAATGGGGGAGAAAAACCAGAATCAATGGCAAAGGAATCCTAACCCAAACAACTTCCGCAACACAAATCACACAAACCACCAACCTACTAACCACAATTCATATAGAAAACCACAAAACAATCTTCCTACATCCACCTACCACCCACAACACAACCCCTCAACCAACCAGAATAACTTCCATCAACCATCAACATCCCACACTCAACCACAACCACATCAAGAATCCCAAAGAATGTCCAACTTGGAGATGATGATGGAAAAACTTATGAAGAATCAAGAATTGGCCAGCAAGAATTATGAGGCTTCTGTGAGGAACCTTGAGAGGCACATTGGGCGATTGTCGAAGCAGCCAACTGAGAGGCCAACTAATGCCTTTCCAAGTGATACCATTCCTAACCCAAAGGAGGAATGCAAGGCCATCAAACTTAGAAGTGGAAAGACATTAGAGGATGAAATCAAAGTGGACAGCAAGAAAGAAGTAGAGGTTGAAAAGGAGAATTTCAAGAAGGAGGATGAGCCACAAACTTCATTGAAGGGCAAGCAAGTCGTGGAGCAACAACCACAAGAGCAGAGAAGAGAGGTGAAGCCATATGTCCCTCCACTACCTTACCCTCAAAGATTGAATAAAGAGATCAAGGACCAGCAATTCCCCAAGTTCTTGGAAATTTTCAAGAAGCTAGAGATCAACCTTCCACTTGCTAAGGCATTAGAGCAAATTCCACTCTATGCGAAATTTTTCAAGGATCTCATCAATAAGAAGAGAAGCTGGAAAGTAAAAAAAAAACTGTGATCCAAACTCAAGAGTGCAGTGCTGTGATTCAGAAAGGCCTACCACCAAAACTTAAAGATCTAGGGAATTTCTTCATACCATGTACCATTGGAAATATGCCAATTGATAAATCTTTGTGTGACTTGGGATCCAGCATCAATCTGATGCCTCTATCTATGATGAGAAAGCTATCTATAGAGGAGGTGAAGCCTACAAGGATGTCATTGCAACTAGCTGATAGGTCACTCATCACACCCAATGGAGTGGTAGAGAATCTCCTAGTCAAAGTGGAAAAGTTCATCTTTCTAGCAAATTTTGTGATTTTGGACTTAGATGAAGAAGGAAGTGATTCAATTATACTGGGAAGACCCTTTCTAGCCACATCAAGAGCCATCATTGATGTAGAAAAATGAGAGATGATCTTGAGGGCACACGATGAGCAAATAACTCTCAATGTCTTCAAAGAGATGCAACCTCCTGCTAAAAAGAAAGACTGCATGAGGATAGAGGATGAGGACTTAAATTGGAAGGAGAAGCCAAAGGAACCAGCTCTAGAACTCACAAGATCAACCTTGGGAAAGAAACTTGAGACTGTAGAAAAGCAGAAGGATTAAAAGGACAAAAGAGTTAGGGAAGATTTGCAAACAGAGGTTCCAGAAGTGATCACTAAGAAGAAAGCCCCTGACATAAAGCTTGCTGCCAAGAAAGGAGAGTCATCAAAGAAAGGGAAGAAGAGTAAGAAAAATGTTCCAAAGGGGTGGAGGAACAAGAAAATTCCAGTTGAAGGGTTCTGAAAGGGGGACAAAGTGAAGTTGATCTACCAAGAGTTGGAAACACTTCCACAGTCTACTGAATACTACACTGTCAGCAAGATTCTTTCACTGGAGCATATGGAGAGTATCAATCAAAACACAGGAAGGAGGTTTACAGTGAGAGAAGATAAGCTAAGACACTATAATCACCAGCCACCCTAACAGAGAACCAATGTCAAGCTAGTGACAATAAAGAGCGCTCCATGGGAGGCAGCCCATGTTTAAGCATTTTCATCTACTGCTTTAGTGCCAATAATCAATGGTTTTCTAGCATGAATTCAAGCTTTCATAAAGAAATTGATACTTGCATTAAGCATTTCTTGAAGCATATGATTAATTCCTAAGTTTGGTGTGCCTAGAGGCACCCTAAGACGACTTTAAACATGATGATCATATAGACATCTTAGGATATATACTCAAGCACTTTCTTCAAGTATATAGCCAAACATTAAATTTGGTGTTCCACATATATGAATATAAATGGTGGGAGTCAAATTTGTTTCAAGTCTTGAATTTCATGAGAAGAAAACCATGTTTTGAATCAATTTGAGTCTATGTTTTGAAAGTAGGAATAAAGTAGTCCTCATGATGATTGAACCAAAGGTGACAAGGATTTCATTGATCTTTTGCATGAATCATATGGTGGATAACAAGTTTGGTGTGCAAGGCACCTAGGATGATGCAGAAGACTCATGATAAATGTACATCCTAGGAACTTAATCAAATTCTTTATACCACATGGCCAAACACTAAGTTTGGTGTTCACCAATGTCACATATATGCTTACAAGAAATCACATTTGGTTATTGATTCATTAGGAACACTTAGTCAAAATTTTCAAAAGATTCAGAAGTTAGTTATGGCCTTTCATTTCTTTTTCCGCCAAGTATGTTTAATTTAATTTTTGTCTTGTTGTTGTGAATAGGAAGACAAGATTGATGGAGAGGGGACAAGTCAAGGAAAGGGCACGGCTATTCTAGAGCAAAAAGCAAGTCACATGTCCTTGGAAGTTGCTCATAGGGAAGCACAACCTTGCACACATTGGTTGGTTAGGTGTGTCATAAGAACACCTTGATGACCGAACCCACCAACCTACTAAAGAAGCAATCCTTGCCTCATTTCAATCTTACATGCACACCCTCCATTTTCACTATCTCAAATGCATCCCCACCATCCAATTTCTCACCATTTTCTTTATAAATAGTCCTCATTGGTTTCAGACTTCATAACTTGACACTACACTTGCTTGCATCCATAATTCCTTTCGTGTATTCCTTCAACTATAAGTTATAACCATGTGCTCATCTTTGTTCAAACCACCCTTGTTTACAATTGATCAATCACTTACCTTCATCCTCAAGCCACACTCTCATTCTACTTTGTACAAGCTCACCTGCCACTCTTCCTCATCCTTTCTTTATCTTCTACTCGGCCTATTCTAAGCAATCAATGGCAGCCTCATCAAGCTCTAAAAGGAGAAAGGGAAAGGAGCCCATTGAAGAAGAAATTCCCTTTGATGATTGGAGGTTCAAGTTAGTATTCCATGAGATACAACTTGAATGGATGAGACCTAAAGGAATATTGCCAGAGATACCATTCCAACTTCTGTATGGTGAGTGCCAAGAGATCAAAGAGAAGATTGAAAGAAGAAGATGGGAGCTCCTCACTACTCCAATCACAAGAATAAATGCAAATATTGTGAGGGAATTATATACCAACACGGTGAGGGAAGACACAAGCATTGACACCTCTTACAAAAGTTATGTAAGAGGTGTAGAAGTTGACTTCAGTCCAAAGGCCATCATGAAGGTTCTTGGCCTTAGAACAACATATTTTGAAGAGGCTAGTTACCATGAAAGAGTGAGTGGTGACCCTCATTATGAGCTAATTGCTAGTGATATTTGTGTAGTTGGGGCTGACTGGGTGAAGGATTCCAATGGAATGCCAAGGTTTCTTAGAAGAGGAGACCTTATCCCGGAAGCCAAAGGATGGTATGAAATTGTGAAGAGATGCATCCTACCTAGTGTAAACACTTCAGAGGTCAATATCAAGAGAGTCACCATGGTACATTGCATTATGACTGGAGGAGAAATAAGTGTCCATGAACTCATAGCAAAGAATATTCAAGAGATTTCTGAAAAGAGTGATTCGGACTCTTGGCTCCATTATCCTAGCACCATTCTTCGCCTATGCATGAAAGCTAAGGTGGTGCTAGAAGATGCAAATCCTATTTGGCTAAACCCGGACAAGCCGATCACTCCTCAGAAAATGTCATATGTAACTGCTGCCCAGAGCCAACGAAGGCCGCAAAGGAGGAGAAGGAGGGAGGAACAACAAGTAGAGGAACACCAAGAAGAAGAGCAACATGAAGAGGAACAAGCTCCAGCACCAGCCACTATGGATATGAGTCGAATGCAAGAAGCCATTGATGGGCTATTAAGGCAGTTTTTGCAAAGCCAAGAACAACAAAGGCACTTCCAATTCCACCTCATAAATCAACAAAAGGAGTTGTAAATAAAATTAATGGAACAAAACAAGGAGCATTACTCTCAGGTCTCTCATTCCATCTACCAAGTGACAGAAAGGCAAGACCGTTTAGAGAAGCAAATGCAAGAGCTTTCCCAACACCACATTGATGGCAAGAGAGCATTCAAGGAATTTACTACTCCTTATGATGCGAGACATGCAAATCAATGTGATTATGACATGAATGCTCAATCCAAGCTCAACTACATAATTGAATATATGCTTGACTTAAATCTAGCAATCCGAAGGTATGATGAAGACTTTGAGAGGCTAAGTGAGTTGGAATCAGGAAGAGCATTACGCCATGAAGAGGCAGTGGAGAAGAAAATGAAGAAAGCTGAATTCTGGAAGAAGCAAAAGGGAAAACAAAAGGACAAGGGAGATACAAGCAATCCACAAGAAAGAGATCAAGAAGAAGAGAAAAAGAATAAGAAGAAGAAAGAAAAGCAATCCAGGGAATAAAAGGTGGTAGAGGTTGACGATTGGACTTTTGACGGTTTAGAAATTCATAAATATATTCTCGTTGCAAGTATAGTTTCTAAACAAACAAAGAATCACTTCGTATAAAAGTTTGGTTGTCATAAGTAACAAAACCCCTAAAAAGTAATAACCGAAGTATTTAAACCTTGGGTCATCTCTCAAGGAATTGTAGGGAGGTGTATTTATTATTGGTTATGAGTTTTCTGGAAAATTTTGAGTTTGGGCAATGGGCAAATAAATGATTTTAAATTAAAGCAATGAAAATTAACAAGAGGTTTTATGTAATTAAAATAAAAAAAGTCTTGACTGGGAGAATGATTAATTGGAAGTTCTATCCTTGTTGGATTTTCTCAAGTGTAGTATCAAAAGGTTGTTATTTTCACTTAGTTAACCCTTACTAAATAAAGGAAAGTCAAGTGATTGAGATAACTCTTATTCGCAAATCCTAATCCTCTCCATTGGGAAGGATTAGCGTTAGTAAATAGAGAATTAGCCAACAAATTCCAATTTAACTAATCACTTGAGCATTCCAGCTCAAGGGTCTTGATAAACCCCATATTTAGGGTTTATCTTGTGTTGAATTTTGAGGATTTTGATAACCTTTCCTCACATTTATTCAATAAAATAGCATGGTTTTATAAATTCTCCTTTAATTGTGCTTAAGAGTGAAAACATGTTTTTTAGGTCCTTAATTGTTTAATCTTGTTTTACCTTTGATTCCATTAGATGCCTTGATATGTTTGTTAAGTGATTTCAGATTTAGGAGGCAAAGATTGGATCAAGGGAATGAACGAAAAGCATATATAAATGGAGAACTCATGAAGAAATGAAGGAATCGCAAAAGCTGTCAAGCCGACCTCTTCACACTTAATCGGCCATAACTTGAGCTACAGAGGTCCAAATGATGCGGTTCTAGTTGTGTTGGAAAGCTAACATCCGGGGCTTCGAAATGATATAAGATTTTCCATGATTGTATTTCGCATAGGGACGCGCACGCGTACAGTACACGTACACATCGATGGTGCCACATAATTTACTTAATGCAACTCGTGGCCAGCGATTTTAGAAGCCTTGTGGGCCCAATCCAACTCATTTCTGATGCTATTTAAGCCAAGAATTGAAGGGGAATTAATATACTTTCACACATTAGGCTAGTTTAGTTTTCGTTTTAGAGAGAGAAGCTCTCACTTCTCTCTAGGATTAGAATTAGTATTAAGTTTAGTTCAATAATTTAGATCTAGGTTTTAATTCATGCTTTTCGCTTCTTCTACCTTTCAATTTTATGTTGTTACATTCATCATTCTTCCATTGTTGTTATTACTTTCTTCCATTGTTGTTATTACTTTCTTCTATTTTGTTTGTAGATCTACTCTTGTTAATTATATTTTCTTTTAATGAAATTTGAGGTAATTCATAATAATTGTGTTCCTTTGATTGTTGTTATTAATTCCTTGCAATAAGTAGTTGTTAGATTTCATTATTGTTATCAATTTACTTTGCTTTCCTTTTATTACCCTCCAAGTGTTTGATAAAATGCTTGGTTGGACTTTAGTGTAGATTTTGTTCCTCTTGGCTTTGGTGGAGTAATTAGTGACGCTTGAGTTATCTAATTCCCATGTTGATCGATAATTAGAAGTTGCTAATTGATTTGGATACCACTAAAGCTAGTCTTTCCCTTGGGAGTTGGCTAGGACTTGTGGAATTAAGTTGATTCATTCGCTTGACTTTCCTTCATAGTTAGAGGTTAACTAAGTGGTAGCAATGGACAATTATGGTCACAATTGAGGAGGATAACTAGGATAGGACTTCTAATTCTCACAACCTTGCCAAGAGTTTTCATAGTTGTTAGCTTATTTTCATTGCATTTTACATTACTTGTCTCCTACCTCAAAAATCCCCAAAACATACATCATAACCAATAACAAGGACACTTTATTGCAATTCCTAGGGAGAACGACCCGAGGTTAAATATTTCGGTTTATAAATTTAGGGGTTTGTTACTTGTGACAACTAATCTTTTGTATGAAAAGACTATTGTTGGTTTAGAAACTATATTACAACGAGCTTTTATTTGTAAAATTCTAGACCACACAAAATTCTTCTCATCAGGTCTCCTTTTAATCAACTCCCAAGTCAAGTTGGGAGTCCACTCTGTCAACATCTATACCATCTTCGTTGTTATGAAAAAGGAATAGAAAAGAGACATGATAATTAAAATAAAATTAGAAGCAATTAAATAAACAATAAAATTAAATGAAAAACTACTCTTTGCATTAATAATTTAAAGGAACATTGAACTTGGAATTGGGAAGAAGAAGAAATCCTAACCCTAAAACCTAAGAGAGAGGAGAGAGCCTCTCTCTCTAGAAAACTACATCTAAAACCTAAAATTATGAATTATGAATGTTGTATCTATGAATGAATGGATTCCTCCACTTCATAGCCTCTAATTTGTGTTTTCTGGGCTGAAAACTGGGTCAGAATCAACCCAGAAATCGCTGGGGGCGAATTCAAATACGTACAGGTCTCTGGTTTTCTGTAGAACCACGCGTGCGCGTAGATTCACACGTGCACATCACCTTTCTTCGGAGCAACTATGGCAAATTATATATCATTTCAAAGCCCCGGATGTTAGCTTTCCAACGCAACTAGAACCTCTTCATTTGGATCTCTATAGCTCAAGTTATGATCGATTGAATGCGAAGAAGTCAGGCTGGACAGCTTTGCAATTCCTTCAGTTTCTTGTATTCCTTCCACTTGTGCATGCTTCCTTTCCATCCTCTAAGCCATTCCTGCTCTATAAATCCTGAAATCACTTAACACACATATCAAGGTATCGAATGGTATAAATGGAAATTAATTTTTGGTAATTTAAAGGTTAGGGAAGCATGTTTTCAATTATAGAACAAAATTAGGAAGGAAAATGTAAAACCATGCAAATTATATGAATAAGTGAGTAAAGAGTTGATAAAAACTACTCAAATTAGCACAAGATAAACCATAAAATAGTGGTTTATCAAACTCCCATACTTAAACATTAGCATGTCCTTATGCTAAGCTCAAGAGAAGCTATAAGGGAGTGAAGAGGAATGGTAAAACTTATGAAAATGCAACCTATCTATATGAATGCAACTAAATGCAAAATGCTTTTTCCTACTTGGTTAAAAGTAAAAAAATTCTCCAAGACAAACATAAACTGGATTTCACTAATTTAAATCACATAATAAGAGACAAATAAACTTGTAAGAAGATAGCTCATGAAAGCAGGGAACATAGAATCAAGCATTGAACCCTCACTGATAGTGTATATGCACTCTAATCATTCAAGTGTATAGGGTAATCACTCTACTCTTCTCTAGTTATACTTTCTAAAACTTTGTTCTTCATCTAACCAATCAACAAATATTTAGTATACCAATGCAAACATCATGAGGTCTTTTCAAGGTTGTAATGGGGCTAAGGTAAGGGTGAGGATATATGTATGGCCAAGTGAGCTAAAATATGAATCTTTAATTAACCTAAGCTTTAACCTAACATACACACTCTATATACTTTTTAAAATCATGTCTAGCTACCCAAAATTCCCACTTTTGCATTACATACTCATGTATCAACTTTTCTTTAATTTTATCACATATGCATTGATCTTTTATTAAACTTAATATTGGGGTAATTTTGTCCCCTTATTTATTTATTTATTTATTTAATTATATATATATATATATATATATATATATATATATATATATTTTTGTTTTTTTTTGTTTTTTTTAATTAAGAATATAAAGGTAAATACAACATATCAATGCACATGAATTTTTAATTTTTCTCTGGTCTCACATGAGTAGGTACCCAAATTTCTAATATTTTATCAAAGTAGAAACATAACACATTCCCTATTAACCCAAGTTTCCATGGTTCCCCACACTTAATTTACACATAATCTCTATCTTAAGCTAACCAAATATTCAATTTGGGGTAATTAATTTGTTTTTCTTCTTAAGGCTAGTGATGTGGTAAAATATAGAACAAATGGGGATTAAAAGGCTCAAGGTGGCTAACAAAGGTGATTGAAAGGGTAGGCTATTTGGGATAAGTGACCAAAAATCAAATAATGGCCTCAATCATATGCAAGCATGTAAATACACTAAACATTGGACATATAGAATGGAACAAAGCAAAGATTGCACTCATAGAGAAGAAAACACACAGGAATAAAATATTATGGTTAAATAGTGTAACCATGTAATTAAGCTCAAATCTCACAGGTTGTGTGTTCTTAGCAATGATTCATGTTCCAAATTATAATCTTCAAACAAGTTTAACACAAATTTTAAATTTAAATTAGTGAAATACCATAAAGAGGGTTTTGAAAAAGAAAATATTACTTCAACCAAGTAGTAACTAAATGCACAAAATCAAGCAAACATGCAATCAAATGTGCAAATGCAGCAATGAACTAACCCACGGAAGTCGGTATCGACCTCCCCACACTTAAAGATTGCACCGTCCTCGGTGCATGCTAAGATGTGCAAATGGACGGGTGGCTCCAACTGATGCTTATCTCTCCAAAGATTGTGCAGATGGACTTGTCTGTCGTCCCATATAGAAGTTTTTCCTTTCCCTTCTTTAGTTGCCATCCTAAAAGAAGAGGAAAAAAAAGGAAAGTAACCCAAAAATAAAGATAAGAAAATAAATAAAGTATGGGTGGGTTAATGCTAAATAAAGAAGGTCTCAACTACATGGTAGCTCCAACATGCAAGTGAGAAAACAGTAGAAGCAAATGGCATATCAATAGTGCAAAATTTGCAACAATGGGGAAGAGATAGTAGGTAATGAAAGACAATATAAATTCAGGTCAATGCAAAAGAAATACAGGTATCATAAAAGATTGGCATTGACGTATAATTAAAAATGCCTAACAATAAGAAACAAGTCGCGAAGCACCAGAATAACGCAAGAAAAGACGCAATAGTGAATAGAAACATTTAACACCAATGATAAAGTAGGAAATTAGAAAAGAAGATAAAAATGTGAGTAGAATTAAAATACAATGAAGGAAAGTATGCAAATAAATTAAGTAAAATAGAATGAAAGTGAAGAAGAATGAGAAGTTAAAGAGATGAAGAAGAAGAAAGTAAGAAAGGAGGAGGAAAGAATGAGAAAGGAGAGAGAAAAGGAGAACAATGGAATTTGTGAAGCGACGCGTAAGTGTCGCCCATGTGTATGCGTGGGTGTGCAAAAGAAGAGGCGACGCTTACGCGTCGCCCACGCTTACACGTGGGTGAGCAAGAATCCTAGTGATGCGTAAGCGTCGGTCACGCGTACGCGTGACCACTGGTTGTGCTAAACGTACAATACCAGCACCAAGGCAGCACAACTCTCGGCCAAATCACCCATTGATGCTGATCTGGCGATCCACGCGTCCGCGTTGCTGACGCTTGCGCGTGGGGTGACTAAAATACGGGTGACGCGCACGCGTCGTCCACGCGTTTGCGTGGGTTGGCTTGTGCACAAGGCACCCTTCCTACACAGCTCCCGCGTAACTTTCTGTAAGGTTTAGCGTCGCATGTGACGCGTGCGCGTGGTTCACGTGCACGCGTGGGACGCGCTTTTCTCTCTTTTTTTTTTTTTATGCAGTATGCAGAATGCAAAATGTAACAACCCCGGTTTTCGAGTACGCGAGATCTATTCTGAAAGTACGAATTTCTCCGGAAGATCAGTAAGGGGAAAACCTTTGATATATCATCAAGTATCTCAATCCTCATTGTCATTATGTCATCTTTAAGTTAGAACCTTTTCCGAGACAAGCTCGATAATGCAATCACGAAGAACCTAGTTTTTGAACCGTATCGGTTAGGAGTTTTAATTCGATTTTTCATGAATAATCTCAGTTTGACAAACCGGACTCGATTTATGAGAGGAGAGAGATAATAGGATGATATTATCATTATATGAGTATTAGAAGCCTCTTGAATGATATTATAACGTTACCTGATCAATTTTAGTTAAAAACAGAAAACCGGTTTAACCGGGTTCACAATTTACTGGTGCAGCTTAGCACCAGCACTCTCTGATGACTTTAGCAATGCTAAGGCCTCATTATTCATGTTTTATTCTCATAATAAATATGTTACTAGTGTCATTTATGCTAGTAGCTCAGAAAATAATTTTTAGAGATGTTTTCACAAGTGTTCCGATACACCTAGTTTTAGTAGTTATACATCTGAGATATTTTAATATTATTTTAATCCACCTCCAAGCCAACCAATCACAACTCACCCTACACCCCCAAAACCCCCAAGGCTGGCTCATTTTCACTTTGTGGCCGAAAATAGGTAGAGAGAAAAAGAGAGAAAAGTTCTTAGTTCCAAATCTTCAAAGCTTGATTTCTGCTGAACTAAAACTCAAATCAAAATTCCAATCCGACCAAAATGATTCTCTCTTCTTTCTCTACATGATCATATGACTTATCAAGGCTGGGATCAAGGTGAGTTGGCTGCACCATCTCTCTTTTGATTCAGTTTCAAGGAAACATGCTTAAATATGTGTTTTCTTGATGTGATTTAGGAGGAAAAAGTGCTCAAGGACCACCTGAAAGTTTGATTGAATTAGGAGCAGCAAGACCAGGTAGGGTGTCACGAAATTAATCTTGATTATTTGTGTTTGAGTTGTGTGAATGTTGTATTATTTGGCTGTGCTAAAAATTGGTTGCATATATGATTGATTCTTGGTGAAAATTTGGTGAAATTTTGATGAAATTTGATGAAATTTAAGCTTTAAAGTTCATGTTCTTGGGCAGCTGGGAAAACGAAACCCTAAGCTTAAATTGAGGGTCAATTTGTGTTGAAATCATGTAGAAAAGATGGGGTTTTAGTGGCTGCTAATTTATTATGAATTATGGTAAAAATCGGTTGCTGAAAAGACTGATAAACGGGTAAAAACAGAGAAAGAATCTGAAGAATTTATGAAGAACATGAAGAACACTTTGAGTGTGGTGAAGAACAATGAAGAACACCTTTTTGATTCATAAAAGGGCAAGGAAGTAAAATTTTTGGTGTTTAAGGGGTTATATGGTAATTTCTGGAAGTTAGGGTGGTAAAAGTAGAAATATTAAAAGTTACGGGTGGTAAAAAGTGAATTTTAAAGGTTAAAGGTTAAAGTAAAGTTAATTTTCGAAAATATATTAATAAAATAATAAATAATAATAAAATATTAAATAATAATATTTAATTAAAAATAATATTTTAATAAAAATAATAAAATAATGCGAAAAAGGCAGTTTTTTGTAAAAGCTTTAGAAAGACAACTTTAAGCGCAGAATCTCATAATTACCTTCATAAAACACTTAGGGAGTGGTAAAAACATATTAGTGAGGCAAAGATAAAGAAAAGATAAAAAGTTGAAGAAAAGATAAAAAATCGAAGAAAAAGTCTGTAAAATTTTAACAACAGAGAAACAGACAGAGACTAGTGAACGAACTAGGGCAACATAGTTAGTTCTTGATTTGCGAATAGGGTTAGGTATTATATGAAAAGTTAAACTATTTCAGTATAGACTTAATGAACCTATACTTGGGGCAGGCTAACTAATCATACCGAAATTTACATAAGCTTTAAATACATACGTTAAATAGAGAAAGCAGAATAAAGTGAGGAAGCGCAGAGAAAGGAACAAACAGAGCAGAATAAAGAGACAAAGCGAAGAGAGTAATATGATAAAGAGTAGAGGACCTATTGAGAGGTCATCTGTTGCATTAAGGCAACCTCAGAGATATCTATATGTTCATCTACTGCATTGTAGCAGTCAGATAAATAATGGTGCAACCACTGAGAAACGCTTTCCTGCGGTACAGATCCATATTTTATTTCTGTAAGGCAGAGGGGTTATTTCCTGCTACAGAAGTACCGTGACCACCTGCTCCATTTCTGTAGTGGCAGAGGGGTTATTTCCTGTATACAGAAGGTGTGTCGGCATACAACCCTGCAGTGGCAGATGTGTTATTTCCTGCGTGCAGTGGACCCTGTGGTGGCAGAGGGGTTATTTCCTGTACACAGGGGTATAGCCAACAGGAAAGCCATATCCGGCTAGTAATGCTGGGTTACGTCGGGAGCGGGTAGAAACCGACAAATGAGCTCATTACCTGCACTAGGACTAGACATGCATCATTCTTGTCTGTGCATTATTCTCTGTTGCATTCCTACTTGTGTTTGATCAATTTCTTTATGTTTGTTTGCTTGAGTGCTATGTCTATGCTTTATTTTCTTGCACTCTTCTGTTTGTGTTCTGTTTTCTATTTTCCCTATCTATTTTAACTACTGTTTACTACTTTACTGTATTCTATTATCCATCTGCTAATCGAATACGAATAAATGAACGTAACTAACAACCCCGACCCTACTAAGAACTCCCCAGTTCTTACCCCTTCTCTCCCTTCCTCCCCTCTCAGATGGAGACGGGCGTGATCTTCTATGAGTTCGAGGACCCTTACGTCTACGAGGATCCGGTACATCACAGTTATTTCATTATGGGTTTGGAGCCTCGTATTAGACGATATGCGTTACCTAATCGAGCTTTTCAACATCCTCTGTCTAGCCCGCATTTTGACCCTGATGCTCCTTACGACTTTCCCTTATCCTGGTTACATCCTGACGCACCTGTACATCCTTTTCCTGATGATCCTGAGCACCCTATACCAGCTCAACCTTTGAATGAGGCGGTACCTGAGCCTATCATTCCTGATGAGCCTGAGTTAGCTGATGACTACGTACCTGTGATACCACCAGAGTGGGATTTTCCCCCTGAGCCGATCCCCGACTTTCCACAGCCTGATGAGCCGGCACTACCAGACGGTGGGGTAGCTCCTATATACGCGAACGGACCTGTGCTCGCGAATGGTTTTGTACATAGTGACAGCAGTGTTTCTGGTGGATCTGAGGACATAGTTGTAGCTGTGGACGATGAGGAGGAGGAAGATCCTGAGATAGAGATAGAGCAGGATGAGGAGATGGATGAGCCTCATGATGATTCTCCGAACGGCCACCTGTAAATATAGTTTGACTGCGGAAAGGGGCATTCTTTTGATGACACTCTAGTCTAACATTATCAGATAGTTAGTCTCTCACTTGTGTTAGTACACCCGAGAGCTAGGAGCTATATAGTGGTTAGGCTAGCCTGGGCGCCAGCTTAGTGGCTTTTTGTATGGGCCAGGCCCTGGGAGTGTCGTGTATATATTAGCTACGTAGGATGACGAGGATGTAAACTGACTTGATCTTGTGTAAACGCTGCATGTTTTGTTATAGTGTACATGATGTATATTATCAGTTGTGTTTCTATGTTTCTTTATGCCGCTTTTCTATTACTCCCAATGTATGCTTGTTTATTTTACCGGACCATCCACAAAAAAAAAAAAAAATTACTCGTAAAATTGGCATCGCTCTAACAAGGAACAGACTCATATATTAAATAAATAATAATAATTAGAAAGGATAAGTTAGTAACACTTAGCTTCTTGTATGACCATGGCATACTGGAAGTTGGGTCGTTACACAAAAATACAGAATGTATGAATGAACACTGATAAAAATAAAATAAAATAAAACTAAGAATAAAAATGAAAGATCATACCATGGTGGGTTGTCTCCCACCTAGCACTTTTAGTTAAAGTCCTTAAGTTGGACATTTGATGAGCTCCTTGTCATGGTGGCTTGTGCTTGAACTCGTCTTGAAACTTCCACCAATGCTTGGACTTCCAATAAGCTCTATCAATACCAGGTAAATTTCTCAAGCTTTGATGGAGTTCTTCACAAGCTTTGAGCTCCCAAAATTGATCCTCATATATTCCTGGATCTCAAATCTTGATTCTACACCCGTCTTCAAGTTAATCATCATGATTCCATCCGGGTGGTAAGCAATCCGAATTCTCACTAAAGCATCCAAACAGCTTCTTAGATCCATACAATTTAGTATTCGCCCAACCATGATAATTCAGCCGTGAGCTTCCTACCACAATGAATCTAGGATTGTGTTGCCAACCACTAACCATCTCCCTCTTACTCTTAATGCGACAAAGAGCTCTAAGCTGACCATCTGTCTCAAGCAGCCCATATTCAAGTGGGAAGGTACAGGTTAAGGATAATTATTTTACCCACTTGAATGTTGTATTAGATGGTAATGGCTTTGGGGGAGAGGTCTCCAACAGCTTTGGCAAGGTGATTTCAACCTCCGTTCCCTTGTACCCTTCCTTGACAACTTCCACCTCTTTGCAAGCTTCTTCAATTTCAACCTCTCCCTTTTGTTCAATGGGAGAGGGTTCAATTATAGCATGAATTATTGAACCCATCTCATGATCAACCGCTTTCAAGTCTTCAACCATGATATGCCTTGGAGGTTGTACACCCTCCTCAACATCAAATTCAACTGTCTTGGAAGGAGGCTCTATGACTTGAGGTTCAAATGGAAGTTCCGCATCTCCTAAATCTTCAACCACTTCCTCTTCTTTAGTAATTTCGGCTTTCTCCACTTACTCTAGTACAAAATCCAGCTCCTCCTTGTTAACCTCCACCTCTTGACAACTTCCCTCAAGGGTCTCTCCTACCTCCCCCTTTAGGGCTTCCTCTAGCTTCTTATGAAGTGTGGATTCGAGAAGATGATTCCTTCTTTCTTGTTCCATGTCAATAGCATAACTGGGATCATCTTGCTCTTGGATTGATGGATGTGGGTGCTCTACCATGGAGGGTGGTGATGTGCTAAAGATTGAAGGTTGAATATTGAAGGTAGAGGGTTGATTCATGCGGGATATAAGATTCTGAAGTGTAGAGGTGAGAGCAATGATATTAGAGATGAGTATGTTGTTATCCAATGGAGGTTGGGGTGGATAGGAGGGCTCATTTGTTGGGAAAAAGGGCTCATAATACGGAGATGGTTCTTCTTGATAAGGATATGGAGATGGTGAATATTGAGGTGGTGGTTCTGGGTGTGGTTCATATGGTGGTTGGTGTGGTAGATATAGGTTAAGGTCATATGGAGGTGAATGGTGGAAAGTGGCTTGTGAGTGTGGTGGTTCAAAGTTATGTTGAGGAGGGGGCTCATAGGCATATGGTGGGGTTTGTTGGTAACTACAAGGGGGTCCACCATATTTATCATCTTGGTACGCTCCCTGGAATGGCTCTTGACCATAGTAATTTGGTTGAGGTTGGTTGATAAACCACTATTTTATGATTTATCTTGTGCTCAACTGAGTGATTTTTATCAATTCTTCACCCACTTAATCATATAATTAGCAGGATTTTACAATTCCTTCCTTATTCTATGATATATGTGAAAACATGTTTCCCAGGCCTTAAAAATGTTAATTTTAATTATCCTTTATTACCATTCGATACCGTGATCTGTGTGTTAACTATTTTCAGGCTTTATAGGGCAGGAATGGCTTAGAGGATAGAAAGGAAACACGCAAAAGTGGAAGGAACGCGCAAAATGAAGTTTTGAAGGAAATGGCAGCGACGCGCACGCATGGATGACGCGGACGCATGCCTAGCGCAAAGCACGAGCGACTCATACGCGTGACTGACGCGTACGCATGACAAGGAAAACTTCCAAATGACATGCACACGTGACGGACGCCACGTGCAGAAAGCTGTAGAATTCGCCCCCAGCAATTTCTGGACCTTTTTTCGGCCCAAATCCAAGCCCAGAAACACAGAATAGAGGCTGGAGAATGAGGGAATCAAATCAGCCATCAATCATTCATTCAATAGACATAATTTTAGGTTTTAGATGTAGTTTTCTAGGGAGGGAGGTTCTCTCCTCTCTCTTAGGTTTTAGGATTAGGATTTCTCTTAGTTTTAGGATTGTTTCTCTTCATTCCAGGTTCAATATTCCTTTAATTTATGTTCTCTTCTACTTTTATTTATTCTATTACTTTAGTTTGTTTATTTTCTCAATATTGATTTATGAACTCCATGTTAATTTGAGTTTTTTATTTATTGTAATTTGAGGTATTTCAGATTTATGATTACTTTCTTTAATTTATTGATGCTTCCAATTAAACTTCTCCTGGTTAAGGCATTTTTATTCGAGTAGATTTTTCCCCCTTTGCTTTGGTTAAGTAATTGGTAACACTTGAGTTATCAAACTCAGCTGTTGATTGAAAATTGGAATTTGCTGATTGATTTGGATCCCTCTAAAACTAGTCTTTCCATAGGAGTTGACTAGGACTTGAGGAATCAAATTGATTAGTCCACTTGACTTTCCTTTATTTAGTAAGGGTTAACTAAGTGGGAGCAATAAACAATTCTCATCACACTTGATAAGGATAATTAGGATGGGATTTCCAGTTCTTATACCTTGCAATGGTTTTCATGATAATTAATTTACATTATTGCCAGTTTATTTTCCTGTTCCCTATTTCAAAAACCCAAAAATATACCTTTTTCCATAACCAATAATAAATCATACTTCCCTACAATTCCTTGAGAGACGACCTGAGGTTTAAATACTTCGGTTATAAATTTTATTGGGTTTGCTTTAGTGACAAACAAGTTTTTGTATGAAAGGTTTCTTTGTTGGTTTAGAAACTATACTTGCAACGAGAATTTATTGTGAATTTCTTTACTGACAGAAAATTTGATCGTCAAAATGGCGCCGTTGCCGGGGAATTGCAATTGTGTGCCTTATTATTGATTATTGTAAATATTTTCTTTTTGCTGTTTATTTGTTTTTGTTTCTATTTTTGTTTTTAATTTTTATTAGCTACTATGAGTTCTCACCCTTCTGGATTTAAGTTTGGTTCCAGTGTTGTTGTAAGGAATGGAAGCTATAACTGGAACATGCATCAAGGTCAAAACAATCAAAGATGGAAGGAGGCACGAGGATCTGATCAACCCTTTCGGAAACAACACTTTCCAAAGTACCATGGACAATGACCATTCTACGATGCATACCAAGAAAATAGTTATGGTGGACCCCTTCGTGACAAACCGCCTCTACCAAATTACTATGGTCAAGAGCCATTCCGAGGTGCGTACCAAGATGATAGATATGGTAGACCCCTTGTAGTTACCAACAAGCCCCATCATACGTCTATAAACCACCTCCTCAACACAGCTTTGAACCACCATACTTACAAGCCAACCACAACCATTCATCTCCATATGGCCTAACCCGTACCCGCCCCAATTCCAATTCAATTACTTCCAAGAACCCCCACTTCCATATGCACCATATCTATGTCCATCGAACCAAGAATCACAGGATCGTCTCAAGGACACAGAGAACCAATTTCATGCAACCCTTCATCAATTGGAGCAAGCGATAAATCGATTAGCCCCAGTACAAAGGAGACACTAGAAGCTCCGATAGACAATAAGGAGCATGACTCTGTACTGGAACAAGTAGAGGAAGCTAGAATTATCGAAGAAGAAGAATTGGTTGAAGACTTAGGAGACACTGAACCTCCATGGGAATCAAGAATTGTAGAGAATCCCGTCAAGAAATTTGCAACTGATGCTAAGGAGGATAGTGTACAACCCCCAAAGCATGTACCTTATGATGAAATGGATGGAACAGATCATGAAGCAAGTTTCCTTGGTAATGATGATCACGAACCAAGCTCTTCTAATGATGAGCTTACAGTCACAATTGAACTCATTGAGCTAGAAGAATCTTCCCCAAGTGAATATGAGGATGATATGGAGGTAGACTTTTCTCAACCTCCAACTTATGACTTGAGTGATGAGGAAGAAATTGCAGACTTTGATCAAGACGTGGTTGCAGTTGAAGAGGTTTGTCAGGAAATGGAAGAATTCACAGAGGAGTACAAGGAAGTGGAGCTTGAATAACCACTGGAAACACCTTTCCCACGGTCATTACCACCTAATACAAACTTCAAGTGGGTAAAATCCTTAGCCTTCATCTTTACTTTCCCACTTGAATATGGCTTGCTTGAAATAGATGGCCAGCTTAGAGCTCTTTGCGGCTTTAAGAGTAAGAGGGAGATGGTTAGTAATAGAAGTTGGTATCCAAGGTTCAATACGGTTCCACGCTCTGATTGGAAGTGCAAGGATTGGTATAGAGCTCGAGTTAATGGGTTTCGGAAGATATTTGGGTATCTCAGTGGAAATTCAGGTTGCGTACCGCCCGTCTGGAAAAATGTAGATCAAGACAAAGACAGGTACAAAAGCAAGGTTTGGGATCCTGGGATTCATTCTGATAATCAACACCCCTGGAGCCTAAAAACCTGCTTTAACTTGCTCGAAGGCTTTACGTGCCTAGTTTGGGGCCCCGAAGGTTATTGGAATTGCAAACGTTGGTGGAGATTTCTGGATGAGTTCAAGCACAAGCCGCCATAACAAGGAGTTCAACAAATGTCCAACTAAAGGACTTTAACTAAAAGTGCTAGGTGGAAGACAACCCACCATAGTATGATCGTTCCTTTTCAATTTTAATTTTATTTTGTTTTGTTTGTTTTTAGTTTTATTTTATTCTATTTTCCAGAGCATCATTCAAACATCCGCATCAGTATATGCATTTTGCATTCTGCATTTTCTATTAAAAAAAAACTCACCCCACGCGTGCGCATGGGCCATGCGTGGGCGTCGATTTCAAATCGACGTCGCCATCCAACGCCCAAAAAGTTGGGCTGGAATCATGTGGCTGGTATGCATTAGGCATAATTTGGGCCACGCGTACGCGTCAACGATGCGTACGCGTCATTTTCACTTACACACACTACGTATGGGCGTGGGCGACGCGTACGCGTCGCGTGAAAATCTTTGTCCCCTTAATTGAATCAGAGAGTTGCGCCAAAACAACGCTGGATTTGTGCGTTTAGCACAATTCTAGTCGATGCGTAGGCGTGTCGCACGCGTACGCGTCATTTTCATCATCCCTCATTTACGCGTTCGCGTCGTTGCACTTCTGCCTCATCCACGCTCTCACGTGACCCACGCGTCCGCGTGGATTTGAAATCACTTAACCCCCCGATGCGGAAACCCTAACCCCAGCGTCACCTTTTCCCCACTCCTCCCTAACGTTCCACCTCCATCCCTCTCTTCTCCCTCTAACCTCCCACTTCCACCACCGCCCAGCCCGCCGCGCCGCCGCCATCGCCACCCCTCGCTGTACCGCCCTCACCCCCTTTTTCCCCCTTCTCTTCCTCTTTTCTCCTTCTCCTTCCCCCTCTCGCACCACCACTGCCCCCTGCTCCGTCGCCAACCCAGCCCGCTGCGCCGCCACCACCACCGTCGACGACTCCTGCCGCCGTACCACCCCCCTTCCCCTCCTTCCTTTCCTCCCTTCTCTTCCCCTCCCTCTTTCACCCCCTGCCACCACCGCGGGACTCCCAGCGCCGCCGTGCCGCATCCCAGCGCCGCTGTGCCGCCCACCAATGCCAGCACACCACCACCCTCTCTCTTCGTTCAATTTCTTTCACTGCACACACCAGGTTCCACTACACTTCGATTCCTTTCCCGTTCCAGTTAGTTAGTTTGCATATTTTTCAATTATGTTCAAATTAGGATAGTTAGAGATGCATGTTCGTAGTGGATTTTTAGGTGGTTAGGTAGTGATGGGATATTTTCGCGGAGAAACGAATTTCTCCAAAACACCCAAATCTAACCGGCAAGTGCACCGGGTCGTATCAAGTAATAAAACTCACGGGAGTGAGGTCGATCCCACAGGGATTGATGGATCAAGCAACTTTAGTGGGTGATTAGTTTAGTCAAGCTAACATTTGTGTGATAATTGATGCAGCAGAAAGTAAATGACAAGGAAAATTAAAGTGCAGAAAGTAAATTGGACAGTAACTTAAAGAACAAGGAAGTAAAATAGCAAGAATCTTAAAGTGCAAGAAAAGTAAATTGCATGAAAGTAAAGGAGACTGGGTGCAGAGAAATTAAATGAAAGCAGTAAATCAAAGCTTAGAACAATTGCAAGGAAATTAAAATTGCATGAAAAGTAAATTCAGATCACAGTGGCTCAAATGTAAAATGCAGAGGAACAAAAGTGCTGGAAAGTAAAATTGGGAACAAGGAGATCAGAGAGCAAAGTGACTGTGCTTAATTTGCAGAAATTTAAAAAGGATGTTGAAGATCTCAGGAGTGGATCCTTCCTTGATCCAACAGAGAATAATTGCAGAAGAAGATAGAGAAGAAAGCAGTAAAGAGAGTTTTGATTCAAATCACAATTCACTGAAATTATGTAGACAAGTAAACAGAGAGAATTCTCAAGGTGAGATTGAAACAGAATTTCTTCAATTCTCAACCCAAGATTCAAAACAAAAATGAAAACTAAGAGAGAGAGTTCTGTATTCCTAATGCTCCCTAGTGGAGCTCGCCCCCTATTCTCTCTATTCGGGCCTACTTTCTAAAATGAGAATGATGCCTTATATAGGCATTTTTACAAAATGAAAATGAAATTTAAAACAAATTACAATTAAAATGAAATTTCTATTCTAACTATCTCTTGTGCCTTTGAGTGGTGTCAATTGGGCCCTTGCTCTTGATGGAATTGGGTTGATAGAGGCCTTGGTTGATTGCTCTTGGAGTTTGGAGAAGAACCGAATTGAACCGGGTTGGAATCATGAAAGCTTGAGTAAAAGTTGGAGTAAAAGTTAGGGGTCTAACTTTTGCTCCAACTTTTCACATCAGCACCCTTGTTTTGCTGATACCAACATTGGGGCAAAAGATAGGGGTCAAACTTTTGCTCCAACGTTGGCCCCCTTGTGTGCATGTGTGGGATGCTACTTTGTCCTCTTGCCAACGTTGCCAATTTCATGCCAACTATAGACTATTATATATGGTTGGAAAGCTCTGAATGTCAGCTTTCTAACCCAATTGGAATCACCTCAATTGGACATCTACAACTCAAGTTATGCTCCTTTGAAGAGGACAAGGTTGCTGGCTTTGGTGTGCAGCGTTTGAGGCGACGTTTGCCTCAAACGTGGTCGAAAACGCCAGTTCTGGAGGCTCAAACGCATTGTTCACCTCATACTATTATACATTGTTGGAAAGCTTTGAATTTCTACTTTCCAATGCCTTTGGAAGCACATCATTTGGAGCTCTACAGCTCGAGTTATACTCCGTCGAAGGTGCAGAGGTCAGTTGGCCTCACTGCATGTGTACTTATGGCGCCAACGTTAGCCCAAAAGTTAGAGGCTAACGTTAGCGCAAACTTTTGCTCCCCCTTTGTATTGTTCATGTGCTAACGTTAGCCCAAAAGTTAGAGGCTAACGTTGGTGCAAACTTTTGGTGGCCAGGGGGTGTTTTTCTCATGCCAACGTTAGCCACAAAGTTAGGGGCTAACGTTGGCGCAAACTTTTGGTGCCGAGGGGGTGTTTTTCTCATGCCAACGTTAGCCACAAAGTTAGGGGCTAACGTTGGCGCAAACTTTTGGTGCCCAGGGAGTAACTTTCATGTGCCAACGTTAGCCCAAAAGTTAGGGGCTAACATTGGGGCTAACTTTTCACCCAAAAGTTTGTGCAAAAGTTTGAGGCTAACTTTTGGTCCAGCTTTTTGCTTCCTGGTTCATTTTCACTTATTCCATTGTCCTCTCTTTACTCCTAGCCATTCCTTCTTGCTTCAACCTTTCTTCAAGCTTTCTTCACCTATCATTAATCAACCAAACACATCAAAGCTATGCTTAAAATCATGAGATATTCATTTTATCATAATATGTGATAATTATAGCATAAAACCTCATGAAATAGCATGAATTCATACATGGTTGATTAAATCAAAGGAAACATGAAAATCTACCCAATTGGCTTGCTTATGGCTCAAGAAAGTGCATAATTCCTATTGAAAACAAAGGAAAAAGCATAGAAAAAACATGACATGGTGACATGTCATCAGGTAGCTAGGATGTGGTTAGTGGATTTAGGTCTGATAATTGTGCCATTCTTACTGCTTGCTTTATCTGTTTTGCAATTTTGAAATTGCTGTGCTGTTGATGCTGCTAATTTGCTGTTCATTACTGTTTAATGCTGTTTTGATATTATTCCATTTAAATTGCACTTCTTGCTGTAGATTGAATTTGTTTTTCTAAATTCATGTGACTTGCTATTTGTTACTCTTTTTATGTACTACTTTAATGTCCTATGAACTGAATTTCTGCTGCTGTTTCTTACCCGGGAACGTCCAATTTATAGCCGGCATGCTGCCAAAATTTTTGGAAAAATTTTTGTTTTATTGCACTTGACAATTTTGGACTTGCGACTTCTCCTACTCATACCAAGGAAATTGGTTGCATTTAGGAATTAACAAGCTACTTTGTTCTGCTTAATGTTACCTACATCATGTGACTTCCTTTGTTCTTCATGATAATTGCCAAATTTGACTTGTTGATTCTGCTATTTGCTTTTTCCCTGGGAACGTTCCTTTTACTGCCGAATTGCTACCCGATTTTTCTACAAATTGTTTCACTCCACTCCCATTCATGAATTGGCTTTGGTACTTTTGAATTCTGCACTAATTAGTTTCAACCAAGCCGATTCATGGACGAATGGGCTAGCATTCTTACTCCTTCTGGTTCCCTTATTAGTTAAATCGCATTATTGATGATTTAGTTCATTTTTGCACTTCTTTTATTTTCATGTTTATCATCAATCATCTGCAATATCTGCTAGAATATGAGTTGCTTGTTCTTCAAGTTTGTGCAATTTTTGTTACTTAGAAACTACAATACCATGCCACTCACTTTAACTTCACTTTTTAACTCTTAACTGCATTAACTTTCTAACTTCTCTATTAGTTTTTGGTGCACGAAATCGTGATCATTCATTCCTTGGTAACGGCGCTAAGAACTTAATACGCATGTTCATGATTTTAGTTCTTTTTCACAATTTCGATACAACTAACCAGCAAGTGTACTGGGTCATCCAAGTAATAAACCTTACGTGAGTAAGGGTCGATTCCACGGAGATTGTCGGCCTGAAGCAAGCTATGGTCACCTTGTAAATCTCAGTCAGGCGGATTCAAGTGGTTATAGAGTTTTAATAATTAAAAGATAAATAAAACATAAAATAGGATAGAGATACTTATGTAATTCGTTAGTGAGAATTTCAGATAAGCGTATAGAGATGCTTTCGTTCCTCTGAACCTCTCCTTTCTTGCTGTCTTCATCCAATCATTCCTACTCCTTTCCATGGCAAGCTTTATGTAGGGCATCACCGTTGTCAATGGCTACATCCCATCCACTCTGTAAAAATGGTCCAATGCGCTGTCACTGCATGGCTAATCATCTGTCAGTTCTCGATCATACTGGAATAGGATTTACTATCCTTTTGCGTCTGTCACTACGCCCAACACTCGCGAGTTTGAAGCTCGTCACAACCATCCCTTCCCAGATCCTACTCGGAATACCACAGACAAGGTTTAGACTTTTTGAATCTCAGGAATGGCCATCCATGGGTTCTAAATTATACCACGAAGATTCTAATATCTCGAACTCGGTCCCCTGTATTAGATATCTAAGAGATACTCATTCTAGCTTGTTTACATGTAGAACGGAAGTGTTTGTCAGGCACGCGTTTATAGGTGAGAATGATGATGAGCGTCACATAATCATCACATTCATCATGTTCTTGGGTGCGAATGGATATCTTAGAGAAGGAATAAGTTAAATTGAATAGAAAAACAGTAGTACTTTGTATTAATTCATGAGGAACAGCAGAGCTCCACACCTTAATCTATAGAGTGTAGAAACTCTACCGTTGAAAATACATAAGTGATAAGGTCCAGGCATGGCCGAATGGCCAGCCCCCAAAACGTGATCAAAGGATCAAAAGATAATCCAAAGATGTAAATACAATAGTAAAAAGTACTATTTATACTAAACTAGTTACTAGGGTTTACAGAAATGAGTAAATGATGCAGAAATCCACTTCTGGGGCCCACTTGGTGTGTGCTTGGGCTGAGCATTGAGCTTTACACGTATAGAGGCTTCTCTTGGAGTTGAACGCCAGTTTGTAACCTGTTTCTGGCGTTTAACTCCACTTTGCAACCTGTTTCTGGTGTTTAACTCCAGAATGCAGCATGGAACTGGCGTTGAATGCCAGTTTGCATCATCTAAACTCGAGAAAAGTATGGACTATTATATATTTCTGGAAAGCCCTCGATGTTTACTTTCGAACGCAATTAAGAGCGTGCCATTTGGAGTTCTGTTGCGCTAGAAAATCCACTTTGAGTGCAGGGAGGTCAGAATCCAACAGCATCTGCAGTCCTTCTTCAACCTCTGAATCTGATTTTTGCTCAAGTCCCTCAATTTCAGCCAGAAAATACCTGAAATCACAGAAAAACACACAAACTCATAGTAAAGTCCAGAAATGTGATTTTTATTTAAAAACTAATAAAAATATACTAAAAACTAACTAAATTATACTAAAAACTATGTAAAAACAATGCCAAAAAGCGTATAAATTATCCGCTCATCAGTTTTCAACTAACTACTTTCAACCCATTTCAAGGCATGATTATTGGTGTTCCTGATAAACACGCATTCCGCATATCATAGATCTTGGATCGTGATTTTTATTTAAATTCTTTGACTATTAGCTTGTATACAGTCCAAAAGTCTACATCTATCTAACTTAATTCATGCTAATATTGCTATTCTATTCCTTATTTGCCCATCTATGCTTATATTGCTAAAATACTATTTGCTTACTTGTTTTCCTACTTTAGTTTAATAAACTATATCTTGGAACCTCTACTTTTCAGGATGTCTGACCCAAAAGGCAAAGGAAAAGCCAAAACAGGCACAGGCAAAAGAAAAAGAGAAGAATCCTCTATCACTATTTTAGATATCCTACATGATGATTCCTGGCGTGAGAAAAACTTTACTCTGCAAGAAAAAGCAGATCAACTCGTGCCTGCCACTAATCCGATCAAGTTCGCAAACCATTATTGTGAGCTAAAGTATGATGTCGTTGGGACTCATAGGCACCTATACTTGGAAAAGACCCTCAGAATCCCAGCTGAACTACAACAGTACACTACCGAACAGATAAAACAGAGAGGCTGGTTCTTTCTAGAGAGGAACTTGACTGAGGTTAATGCATCTTGGGTCAGAGAATTTTATTGCAACTATTTTAAAATGACCCTAGATGCAGTTCAGTGATGAGCGGATAATTTATACGCTTTTTGGCATTGTTTTTAGTATGTTTTTAGTAGGATCTAGTTACTTTTAGGGATGTTTTCACTAGTTTTTATGTTAAATTCACATTTCTGGACTTTACTATGAGTTTGTGTGTTTTTCTGTGATTTCAGGTATTTTCTGGCTGAAATTGAGGGACTTGAGCAGAAATCAGATTCAGAGGTTGAAAAAGGACTGCTGATGCTGTTGGATTCTGACCTCCCTGCACTCAAAGTGGATTTTCTGGAGCTACAGAACTCGAAATGGCGCGCTTCTAATTGCGTTGGAAAGTAGACATCCAGGGCTTTCCAGCAATATATAATAGTCCATACTTTGGCCAAGAATTGACGACGTAAACTGGCGTTCAACGCCAGCCTTCTGCCCAAATCTGGCGTCCAGCGCCAGAAAAGGATCCAAAACCAGAGTTGAACGCCCAAACTGGCACAGAACTTGGCGTTCAACTCCACAAATGGCCTCTGCACGTGCTACACTCAAGCTCAGCCCAAACACACACCAAGTGGGCCCCGGAAGTGGATTTATGCATCAATTACTTACTCATGTAAACCCTAGTGACTAGTTTATTATAAATAGGACCTCTTACTATTGTATTAGGTATCCTGGATTGTACCTTATGATCCTTCGATCACGTTTTAGGGGGCTGGCCATCTGGGCCATGCCTGGACCTTCACTTATGTATTTTCATACAGTAGTGTTTCTACACTCCATAGATTAAGGTATGGAGCTCTGCTGTTCCTCAAGGATTAATGCAAAGTACTACTGTTTTCTATTCAATTCTTCTTATTTCGCTTCTAAGATATCCATTCGCACCCAAGAACGTGATGAAGGTGATGATTATGTGTGACGCTCATCATCCTTCCCCCTTATGAACGCGTGCCTGACAAACACTTCTGTTCTACATGAATTAAGCTAGAATGAATATCTCTTAGATCTCCTAACCAGAATCTTCGTGGCGTAAGCTAGAATGATGGCGGAATTCAAGAGAATCCGGAAAGTTTAAACCTTGTCTGTGGTATTCCGAGTAGGATTCAATGATTGAATGACTGTGACGAGCTTCAAACTCGCGATTGTTGGGCGTTAGTGACAGATGCAAAAGGAGGGTGAATCCTATTCCAGCATGATCGAGAACCGACAGATGAATAGCCGTGCCGTGACAGGGTGCGTGAGCATATTATTCACTGAGAGGAGGGGATGTAGCCACTGACAACGGTGATGCCCTTGCATAAAGCCAGCCATGGAAAGGAGTAAGATTGATTGGATGAAGATAGCAGGAAAGCAGAGGTTCAGAGGAACGAAAAGCATCTCCATTCGCTTATCTGAAATTCCTACCAATGATTTACATAAGTACCTCTATCCCTATCTTATTATATATTATTCGAAAACTCCATTATCAATTTATATCTACCTAACTGAGATTTACAAGGTGACCATAGCTTGCTTCATACCAACAATCCCCGTGGGATTCGACCCTTACTCACGTAAGGTATTACTTGGACGACCCAGTGCACTTGCTGGTTAGTTGTATCGAAGTTGTGACAATTATGAATTAAGATCAGAGCACCAAGCTTTGGAGCCATTACCAGGATTTGTTCGAGCCTGGAGATCACAATTTCGTGCACCAAGTTTTTGGCGCCGTTGCCGGGGATTGTTTGAGTCTTCGGCAAGCTTTTGGTCCGGTAACATCAGTGCCAGATTCCCTTTTGATCCGGCAACAGCACCAAGTTTTTGGCGCCGTTGCCGGGGATTGTTTGAGTTTGGACAACTGACGGTTCATCTTGTTGCTCAGATTAGGTAATTTTCTTTTTGTTTTCTTTTCAAAAATTTTTCAAAAATATTTTCAAAAATTTCTCATCTGTTTTCGAAAAAAAAAAAAGGGTAAAAATGTTTTCAAAAATAAATTATTCTATGGCTTCAGAATTTTTAAGAATGAATTCTAGTGTTTCATGAAGCATGTGAAGCCTGGCTGGCTGTAAAGCCATGTCTAAATTTATTTGGACTGAGGTAGCAATTTGTTATCAAGAGCAAGCTAGTTGGAGTTAATCCACCTGCTACTGTTTCTGATTTACATGCTAAAGCTTGGCTGGCCATTGGCCATGTCTAGTGTTTTGGACTGGAGCTTTCTTTGAAAGCTTGGCTGGCTAGTGAGCCATGTCTAATTCCTGGACTGAAGCTTTAGACTAACATGGCAAGATTCCTGGAATTCATGTTAAAAATTTTGGAATCCTTATTTTTTTTTCTTTTTCAATTAATTTTCGAAAAAAAAAATCCAAAAAAATTAGAAAATCATAAAAATCAAAAATATTTTCTGTTTCTTGTTTGAGTCTTGAGTCATGTTATAAGTTTGGTGTCAATTGCATATGCATCTTGCATTTTTCGAAAATTTCATGCATTCATAGTGTTCTTCATGATCTTCAAGTTGTTCTTGGTAAGTCTTCTTGTTTGATCTTGATGATTTTTTGTTTTGTGTCTTTTCATGTTTATCATATGCATTCTTGAATTCTTAGTGCGTAAGCATTAAAGAATTCTAAGTTTGGTGTCTTGCATGTTTCCTTTGCATTAAAAATTTTTCAAAAATATGTTCTTGATGTTCATCATGACATTCAAAGTGTTCTTGGTGTTCATCTTGACATTCATAGCATTCTTGCATGCATTCATTGTTTTGATCTAAAAATTTCATGCATTGCATATTTTTCATGTTTTTCATAAAAATTTCAAAAAACAAAAAAATATCTTTCCCTTTTTCTCTCATCAAATTCGAAAATTTGGATTGACTTTTTCAAAAATTTTTAAAATCAAATTGTTTCTCATGAGTCAAATCAAATTTTCAATTTGGAAATCTTATCTTTTTCAAAATCTTTTTCAAAAATCAAATCTTTTTCAAAATTCTTAGTTATTTTCGAAAATTTCAAAAATATTTTTCAAAAATCTTTTTCTTATTTTTAGACCAAATTTTCGAAAATAACATAATCAATTAATGTTTTGATTAAAAAATTTGAAGTTTGTTACTTGCTTGTTAAGAAAGATTCAAACTTTAAGTTCTAGAATCATATCTTGTGATTTCTTATGAATCAAGTCATTAATTGTGATTTTAAAAATCAAATCTTTTTCAAAACTAATTTCTATCATATCTTTTCAAAAATATCTTCTCATCTTATCTTTTTCAAAAAATATCTTTTCAAAATATCTTTCCTAACCTCCTAACTTCTTATCTTTTCAAAATTTGTTTCAACTAACTAACTAACTTTTTGTTTGTTTCTTAACTTTTTCAAAACTACCTAACTAACTCTCTCTCTCTAATTTTCGAAAATATCTTCCCTCTTTTTCAAAAATTTCTTTTTAATTAACTAATTATTTTTAATTTTAATTTTAAAAAATTTTTCGAAAAAAATACTAACATTTTTCAAAAAAAAAAAAAAACTATTTTCAAAAATCACTAACTCTTTTTCAAAATAATTTTCGAAAATTTCCTCCCCCATCCTATTCTATTTATTCATTCATATCCTAACATCTCATCTCACATCTCTTCCATCCGTATAGTTGTGTTTCTTCCTTTACATCACATTCTTTGTCTCCCCTTCTTTTCTTCCACTCACAAAGGGATCCCTATACTATGGTATAAAGGATCTCTATTATTATTATTTTTCTGTGCCTTCTTCTTTGTCATATGAGCAGGAGCAAGGATAAGAACATTCTTGTGGAAGCAGATCCAGAACCTGAAAGGACTCTGAAAAAAAAAAATTAAAAGAAGCTAAAATACAACAATCCAGAGATAACCTTTCAGAAATTTTCGAACAGGAAAAGGAGATGGCAGCCGAAAATAATAATAATGTAAGGAAGATGCTTGGTGACTTTACTGCACCTAATTCCAATTTACATGGAAGAAGCATCTCCATTCCTGCCATTGGAGCAAACAACTTTGAGCTGAAACCTCAATTAGTTTCTCTGATGCAGCAGAACTACAAGTTTCATGGACTTCCATCTGAAGATCCTTTTCAGTTCTTAACTGAATTCTTGCAGATATGTGATACTGTTAAGACTAATGGAGTAGATCCTGAAGTCTACAGGCTCATGCTTTTCCCTTTTGCTGTAAGAGACAGAGCTAGATTATGGTTGGATTCTCAACCCAAAGACAGCCTGAACTCTTGGGATAAGCTGGTCACGGCTTTCTTAGCCAAGTACTTTCCTCCTCAAAAGCTGAGCAAGCTTAGAGCTGATGTTCAAACCTTCAGACAGAAAGAAGGTGAATCCCTCTATGAAGCTTGGGAAAGATACAAACAGTTGACCAAAAAGTGTCCTTCTGACATGCTTTCAGAATGGACCATCCTGGATATATTCTATGATGGTTTATCTGAGCTATCAAAGATGTCACTGGACACTTCTGCAGGTGGATCCATTCACCTAAAGAAAACGCCTGCAGAAGCTCAAGAACTCATTGACATGGTTGCTAATAACCAGTTCATGTACTCTTCTGAAAGGAATCCTGTGAGTAATGGGACGCCTATGAAGAAGGGAGTTCTTGAAGTTGATACTCTGAATGCCATATTGGCTCAGAATAAAATATTGACTCAGCAAGTCAATATGATCTCTCAGAGTCTGCATGGAATGCAAGCTGCATCCAACAGTACTCAAGAGGCATCTTCTGAAGAAGAAGCCTATGATCCTGAGAACCTTGCAATAGCAGAGGTAAATTACTTAGGTGAACCTTATGGAAACACCTATAACTCAACATGGAGAAATCATCCAAATTTCTCATGGAAGGATCAAAAGCCCCAACAAGGCTTTAATAATGGTGGAAGAAACAGGTTTAACAATAATAAACCTTTTCCATCATCCACTCAGCAACAGACAGAGAACTCTGAACAAAATGCTTCTAATTTAGCAAATCTAGTCTCTGATCTATCTAAGGCCACTGTAAGTTTCATGAATGAAACAAGGTCTTCCATTAGAAATTTGGAAGCACAAGTGGGCCAGCTGAGTAAAAGGATCACTGAAATCCCTCCTAGTACTCTCCCAAGCAATACAGAAGAGAATCCAAAAGGAGAGTGCAAGGCCATTGACATAAGCGCCATGGCCGAACCTGTGAGGAGAGGAGAGGACGTGAATCCCAAGGAGGAAGACCTCCTGGGACATCCAGTGATCAATAAGGAGCTTCCCTTTGAGGAACCAAAGGACTCTGAGGCTCATCTAGAGACCATAGAGATTCCATTGAACCTCCTTATGCCCTTCATGAGCTCTGATGAGTGTTCCTCTTCTGAAGAGAATGAGGATGTTACTGAAGAGCAAACTGCCAAGTTTCTTGGTGCAATCATGAAGCTGAATGCCAAATTATTTGGCATTGATGCTTGGGAAGTTGAACCTCCCTTGTTCATCAATGAACTAAGTGATCTGGATCAACTGACATTGCCTCAAAAGAGACAGGATCCTGGAAAGTTCATAATACCCTGTACCATAGGCACCATGATCTTTAAGGCTCTGTGTGACCTTGGTTCAGGAATAAACCTCATGCCCCTCTCTGTAATAGAGAAACTGGGAATCTATGGGGTACAAGCTGCTAAAATCTCACTAGAGATGGCAGACAGCTCAAGAAAACAGGCTTATGGACAAGTAGATGACGTTTTAGTAAAGGTTGAGGGCCTTTACATCCCTGCTGATTTCATAGTCCTGGATACTGGAAAGGAAGAGGATGAATCCATCATCCTAGGAAGACCTTTCCTGGCCACAGCAAGAGCTGTGATTGATGTTGACAGAGTTGAAATAGTCCTTCAATGGAATGAGAACTCCCTTGTATTCAAAACTCAAGGATCTCCCTCTGCAACCATGGAGAGGAAGCAGAAAAAGTTTCTCTCCAAGCAGAGTCAACAAGAGCCCCCACAGTCAAACTCTAAGTTTGGTGTTGGGAGGCCACAACCAAACTCTAAGTTTAGTATTGAACTCCCATATCCAAACTCTAAGTTTGGTGTTGGAGAGTCTCAACAAAGCTCTGCACATCTGTGAGGCTCCATGAGAGCCCACTGTCAAGCTATTGACATTAAAGAAGCGCTTGTTGGGAGGCAACCCAATGTTTATCTAATTCTTATTTTTATTGTTTTTCATGTTTTCTTAGGTTCATGATCATGTGGAGTCACAAAATAAACAAAAAATTCAAAAAACGGAATCAAAAACAGCAGAAGAAAAATCACACCCTGGAGGAGCATCTGTCTGGCGTTCAAACGCCAGAACAGAGCATAGTTCTGGCGCTGAACGCCCAGAATGGGAGCATCCTGGCACTGAACTCCCAGAACAAGCATGGTTCTGGCGTTCAACGCCAGAAATGGCAGCAAAGGGGCGTTGAACGCCCAAAATAGGCACCAACCTGGTGCTGAACGCCCAGAGTTGTATGCAAGGGCATTTTACATGCCTAAATTGGTGCAGGGATGTAAATGCCTTGACACCTCAAGATCTGTGGACCTCACAGGATCATCTCAGGATCTGTGGACCTCACAGGATCCCCACCTACCTCCACTCACTCTCTTCTCCCTTCTCAATCATCCTCTATTCCCAACAAACACTCTTAACCCTTTACCACTCACATCCATACACCCACTACCTTCAAAATTCAACATCTCTCTCCCACCCAATCCCACCCATATGGCCGAATACACACTCCCATCCATCTCCTCCATATCTTCTTCTTATTCTTCTATTCTTTCTTCTTTTGCTCGAGGGCGAGCAACATTCTAAGTTTGGTGTGGTAAAAGCATAGTTTTTTTGTTTTTTCCCATAACCATTGATGGCACCTAAGGCCAGAGAAACCTCTAGAAAGAAGAAAGGGAAGACAAAAGCTTCCATCAAGGGTCTATAGCTCAGTGGTAGAACATTTGACTGCAAATCAAGAGATCCCTGAGATACCTCAGGGGATACATTTTCTTCCACACAATTATTGGAAGCAACTAAGGGTGGAACATCAAGAGCACTCCATCATCCTTCATAAAATCAGAGAAGATCTAAAAGCAATGAAGGAGGAGCAGCCAAGGCGAGGAAGAGACATAGAAGAGCTCAAGGACATCACTAAGGTGGACTCATTCCTTGTTCTTACTTTCTCTGTTTTTTGTTTTCTATGTTATGTGCTTATCTATGTTTGTGTCTTCATTACATGATCATTAGTAGTTAGTAACTTTGTCTTAAAGATATGAATGTCCTATGAATCCATCACCTTTCTTAAATGAAAAATGTTTTAATTCAAAAGAACAAGAAGTACATGAGTTTCGAATTTATCCTTGAACTTAGCTTAATTATATTAATGTGGTGACAATGCTTCTTGTTTTCTGAATGTATGCTTGAACAGTGTATATGCCTTTTGAAGTTGTTGTTTAAGAATGTTAAATATGTTGGCTCTTGAAAGAATGATGACTAGGAGACATGTTATTCGATAATCTGAAAAATCATAAAAATGATTCTTGAAGCAAGAAAAAGCAGCAAAGAACAAAGCTTGCAGAAAAAAAAAAAAAAAGAAGAAAAAAGAAAAAAATAGGCGAAAAAAAATATTAGAAAGAAAAAGAAAAAGCAAGCAGAAAAAGCCAATAACCCTTAAAACCAAAAGGCAAGGGCAAATAAAAAGGATCCCAAAGCTTTGAGCATCAGTGGATAGGAGGGCCTAAAGGAATAAAATCCTGGTCTAAGCGGCTAAACCAAGCTGTCCCTAACCATGTGCTTGTGGCGTGTAGGTGTCAAGTGAAAACTTGAGACTGAGCGGTTAAAGTCAAGGTACAAAGCAAAAGAAGAGTGTGCTTAAGAACCCTGGACACCTCTAATTGGGGACTCTAGCAAAGCTGAGTCACAATCTGAAAAGGTTCACCCAATTATGTGTCTGTGGCATTTATGTATCCGGTGGTAATACTGGAAAACAAAGTGCTTAGGGCCACGGCCAAGACTCATAAAGAAGCTGTGTTCAAGAATCATCATACTGAACTAGGAGAGTCAATAACACTATTCGAAATCTGAAGTTCCTATAGATGCCAATCATTCTGAACCTCAATGGATAAAGTGAGATGCCAAAACTATTCCAGAGGCAAAAAGCTATAAGTCCCGCTCATTTGATTGGAGCTATGTTTCATTGATAGTTTGGAATTTATAGTATATTCTCTTCTTTTTATCCTATTTGATTTTTAGTTGCTTGGGGACAAGCAACAATTTAAGTTTGGTGTTGTGATGAGCGGATAATTTATACGCTTTTTGGCATTGTTTTTAGTATGTTTTTAGTAGGATCTAGTTACTTTTAGGGATGTTTTCACTAGTTTTTATGTTAAATTCACATTTCTGGACTTTACTATGAGTTTGTGTGTTTTTCTGTGATTTCAGGTATTTTCTGGCTGAAATTGAGGGACTTGAGCAGAAATCAGATTCAGAGGTTGAAAAAGGACTGCTGATGCTGTTGGATTCTGACCTCCCTGCACTCAAAGTGGATTTTCTGGAGCTACAGAACTCGAAATGGCGCGTTTCCAATTGCGTTGGAAAGTAGACATCCAGGGCTTTCCAGAAATATATAAGAGTCCATACTTTGGCCAAGAATTGATGACGTAAACTGGCGTTCAACGCCAGCCTTCTGCCCAAATCTGGCGTCCAGCGCCAGAAAAGGATCCAAAACCAGAGTTGAACGCCCAAACTGGCACAGAACTTGGCGTTCAACTCCACAAATGGCCTCTGCACGTGCTACACTCAAGCTCAGCCCAAACACACACCAAGTGGGCCCCGGAAGTGGATTTATGCATCAATTACTTACTCATGTAAACCCTAGTGACTAGCTTATTATAAATAGGACCTCTTACTATTGTATTAGGTATCCTGGATTGTACCTTATGATCCTTTGATCACGTTTTAGGGGGCTGGCCATCTCGGCCATGCCTGGACCTTCACTTATGTGTTTTCATACAGTAGAGTTTCTACACTCCATAGATTAAGGTGTGGAGCTCTGCTGTTCCTCAAGGATTAATGCAAAGTACTACTGTTTTCTATTCAATTCTTCTTATTTCGCTTCTAAGATATCCATTCGCACCCAAGAACGTGATGAAGGTGATGATTATGTGTGACGCTCATCATCCTTCCCCCTTATGAACGCGTGCCTGACAAACACTTCTGTTCTACATGAATTAAGCTAGAATGAATATCTCTTAGATCTCCTAACCAGAATCTTCGTGGCGTAAGCTAGAATGATGGCGGCATTCAAGAGAATCCGGAAAGTCTAAACCTTGTATGTGGTATTCCGAGTAGGATTCAATGATTGAATGACTGTGACGAGCTTCAAACTCGCGATTGTTGGGCGTTAGTGACAGATGCAAAAGGAGGGTGAATCCTATTCCAGCATGATCGAGAACCGACAGATGAATAGCCGTGCCGTGATAGGGTGCGTGAGCATATTATTCACTGAGAGGAGGGGATGTAGCCACTAACAACGGTGATGCCCTTGCATAAAGCCAGCCATGGAAAGGAGTAAGATTGATTGGATGAAGATAGCAGGAAAGCAGAGGTTCAGAGGAACGAAAAGCATCTCCATTCGCTTATCTGAAATTCCTACCAATGATTTACATAAGTACCTCTATCCCTATCTTATTATATATTATTCGAAAACTCCATTATCAATTTATATCTACCTAACTGAGATTTACAAGGTGACCATAGCTTGCTTCATACCAACAATCCCCGTGGGATTCGACCCTTACTCACGTAAGGTATTACTTGGACGACCCAGTGCACTTGCTGGTTAGTTGTATCGAAGTTGTGACAATTATGAATTAAGATCAGAGCACCAAGCTTTGGAGCCATTACCAGGATTTGTTCGAGCCTGGAGATCACAATTTCGTGCACCATTCAGCTAAGAGGATTTTAAAATGCAGTTCAAGCTTTTGTATTCACTGCTTTTTCTTGCTTCAAGAATCATTTTTATGATTTTTCAGATTATTAAATAACATATCTCGTTTTTCCTTATTCTTCAAGAGCCAACATATTTAACATTCATAAACATCAACTTCAAAAGACATATGCACTGTTCAAGCATTCATTTAGAAAACAAAAAGTATTGTCACCACATCAAAATCATTAAACTAGTTTCAAAGATGAATTTGAAACCCTGTACTTCTTGTTCTTTTGTAATTAAAACATTTTTCATTCAAGAGAGGTGATGGATTTATATAACTTTAAGGCATAGACACTTAGACACTAATGATCATGTAATAAGACACAAATATAAATAAACATAAAGCTCAGAAATCGAAAAACAAGAAAATAGATAAACAAGGAGATTAAGGAATGAGTTCACCTTAGTGAGGGTGGCGTCTTCCTCTTATTGAAGAACCAATGGTGCTCTTGAGCTCCTCTATGTCTCTTCCTTGTCTTTCTTGCTCCTCCCTCATAGCTCTTTGATCTTCTCTAATTTTATAGAGGATGATGGAGTGCTCTTGATGCTCCACCCTTAGTTGTCCCATGTTGGAACTTAATTCTCCTAGGGAAGTGTTGATTTGTTCCCAATAATTCTGTGGAGGAAAGTGCATCCCCTGAGGCATCTCAGGGATTTCATGGTGAGAAATTTCCTCATGCTCATGTTGAGGTCCATGATCTCTTATTTGCTTCATCCTTTTCTTAGTGATGGGCTTGTCCTCTTCAATAAGGATGTCTCCCTCTATGTCAATTCCAGCTGAATTGCAAAGGTGGCATATGAGGTGAGGAAAGGCTAACCTTGCCCAAGGGGAGGACTTGTCAGCCACCTTGTAGAGTTCTTAAGGTATAATCTCATGAACTTCCACCTCTTCTCCAATCATGATACTATGGATCATGATGGCCCAGTCTATAGTAACTTTAGATCGGTTACTAGTAGGAATGATTGAACGTTGAATGAACTTTAGCCATCCCCTAGCCACTGGTTTGAGGTCATGCCTTCTTAATTGAACCGGCTTGCCTCTTGAGTCAATTTTCCATTGAGCTCCTTCCTCACATATGTCTATGAGGACTTGGTCCAACCTTTGATCAAAGTTGACCCTTCTTGTGTAGGGGCGTGCATTCTCTTCCATCATTGGCAAGTTGAACGCCAGCCTTTCATTTTCCGGACTGAAATCTAAGTATTTCTCCCGAACCATGGTAAGCCAATGCTTTGGATTCGGGTTCACACTTTGATCATGGTTCCTAGTGATCCATGCGTTTGCATAGAACTCTTGAACCATTAGGATCCCGACTTGTTGAATGGGGTTGGTGAGAACTTCCCAACCTCTTCTTTGGATTTCAAGTCGGATCTCTGGATACTCATTCTTCTTGAGCTTGAAAGGAACCTCAGGGATCACTTTCTTCTTGGCCACAACTTCATAGAAGTGGTCTTGATGGACCTTTGAGATGAATCTCTCCATCTCCCATGACTCAGAGGTGGAAGCAATTGCCTTCCCTTTCCTCTTTCTAGAGGTTTCTCTGGTCTTAGGTGCCATAAATGGTTATGGAAAAACAAAAGGCTATGCTTTTACCACACCAAACTTAAAATATTTGCTCGTCCCCGAGCAAAAGAAGAAAGAAAGTAGTAGAAGAAGAAGAAAATGGAGGAGATGGAGGTTGAGGTGTTTTCGGCCAAGGTGAGAAGTTAGGGTTGTGTTGTGTGAAAATGAAGAAGGAATGAAGGGTTTATATAGGAGGGGGGTGGGTTAAGTTTCGGCCATTAGGGTTGGGTTTGGGAGGGAAAATATTTTGAATATGGGATTTATGGGGAAGAGAAGATGGATATGAGTGGTGAGGGGGTGATGGGAAAGAGTGATTGAAGTGATTGGTGAAGGGTATTTGGGGAAGAGAGTTATGAAAAGGTGTGAAGGGGAAAGAAGAAGTGGTGGAGATCCTGTGGGGTCGACAAATCCTGTGGGAATCCTGTGGGGTCCACAGATCCTGAGTTGTCAAGGATTTTTCATCCCTGCACCCTTTAGACGTGTAAAACGCCCTATACATGCAATCCTGGCGTTTAACGCCAGACTGCTACCTGTTTCTGGCGTTAAACGCCACTTCCATGCTCTGTTCTGGCGTTTAACGCCAGGTAGATGCTTGTTTCTGGCGTTAAACGCCAGCTTGGTGCCTGTTTCTGGCGTTAAACGCAAGACAGATGCTTGTTTCTGGCGTTTAAACGCCAGACTGTTCTCCTCCAGGGTGTGCTATTTTTCATTCTATTTTTCATTCTGTTTTTGATTTTTCAGTAGTTTTTGTGACTTCACATGATCATCAACCAGAAGAACACATAAAATAAGAATGGAAAATAAATAAATATGATTAGATAACATTGGTTTGCCTCCCAACAAGCGCTTCTTTAATGTCAATAGCTTGACAGTGAGCTCTCATGGAGCCTCACGGATGTTCAGAGCATTGTTGGAACCTCCCAACACCAAACTTAGAGTTTGAATGTGGGGGTTCAACACCAAACTTAGAGTTTGGTTGTGGCCTCCCAACACCAAACTTAGAGTTTGACTTTGGGGGCTTTGGTTGACTCTGCAGTGAGAGAAGCTTTTCATGCTTCCTCTCCATGGTTACAGAAGGAGATCCTTGAGTTTTAAACACAAGGTTGTCCTCATTCAGTTGAACGATCAATTTTCCTCTGTCCACATCAATCACAGCTCTTGCTGTGGCTAGGAAGGGTCTTTCAAGGATGATAGATTCATCCTCATCCTTCCCAGTGTCTAGGATTATGAAATCAGCAGGGATGTAAAGGCCTTTAACCTTTACTAGCACATCCTCTACTTGTGCATAAGCCTGTT
Organism: Arachis hypogaea; assembly: GCF_003086295.3. Taxonomy (NCBI): domain Eukaryota; kingdom Viridiplantae; phylum Streptophyta; class Magnoliopsida; order Fabales; family Fabaceae; genus Arachis; species Arachis hypogaea. The sequence continues at coordinate 63,048,054 of NC_092049.1, read as the reverse complement.
TTCTTGAGTTGTCTGCCATCTCTAATGAGATTCTGGCAGCTTGCACCTCAAAGATTCCCAGTTTCTCCATTACAGAGAGTGGCATGAGGTTTATCCCTGACCCAAGGTCACATAGAGCCTTCTCAAAGGTCATGGTGCCTATGGTACAAGGTATTAAGAACTTTCCAGGATCCTGTTTCTTCTGAGGCAATGTCAGTTGATCCAGATCACTCAGTTCATTGATGAGCAAGGGAGGTTCATCTTCCCAAGTCTCATTACCAAATAATTTGGCATTCAGCTTGATGATTGCACCAAGGTACTTGGCAACTTGCTCTTTAGTGACATCTTTATTCTCTTCAGAAGAAGAATACTCATCAGAGCTCATGAATGGCATAAGGAGGTTCAAAGGAATCTTTATGGTCTCTAGATGAGCCTCAGATTCCTTTGGTTCCTTAGAGGGAAACTCCTTGTTGATCACTGGACGTCCCAGGAGGTCTTCCTCACTGGGATTCACGTCCTCTCCCTCCCTTGTAGGTTCGGCCATGATGGTTAAATCAATGGCCTTGCACTCTCTTTTTGGATTCTCTTCTGTATTGCTTAGGAGAGTACTAGGAGGAGTTTCAGTGACTCTTTTACTCAGCTAGCCCACTTGTGCCTCCAAATTCCTAATGGAGGACCGTGTTTCATTCATGAAACTTACAGTGGCCTTAGATAGATGAGACTATATTTGCTAAGCTAGATGGATTCTGCTCAGAACTCTTTGTTTGTTGCTGAGTGGATGATGGAAAAGGCTTGCTATTGCTAAACCTGTTTCTTCTACCATTATTAAAGCCTTGTTGAGGCTTTTGTTGATCCTTCCATGAGAAATTTGGATGATTTCTCCATGAGGGATTATAGGTGTTTCCATAGGGTTCACCCATGTAATTCACCTCTGCTATTGCAGGGTTCTCAGGATCATAAGCTTCTTCTTCAGAAGATGCCTCTTTAGTACTGTTGGATGATTCCTTCAATCCATTCAGACTCTGAGAGATCATATTGACTTGCTGAGTCAATATTTTATTCTAAGCCAATATGGCATTCAAAGTGTCAATTTTAAGAACTCCCTTCCTTATAGGCATCCCATTATTCACAGGATTCCTTTCAGAAGTGTACATGAACTGGTTATTTGCAACCATGTCAATGAGTTCTTGAGCTTCTGCAGGCATTTTCTTTAGGTGAATGGATCCACCTGCAGAATGGTCCAGTGACATCTTTGATAGCTCAGACAGACCATCATAGAATATATCCAGGATGGTCCATTCTGAAAGCATGTCAGAAGGACACTTTTTGGTCAGCTCCTTGTATCTCTCCCAAGCTTCATAGAGGGATTCATCTTCTTTCTGTCTGAAGGTTTGAACATCCACTCTAAGCTTGGTAAGCTTTTGAGGAGGAAAGAACTTGGCTAAGAAAGCCGTGACTAGCTTATCCCAAGAGTTCAGGCTATCTTTAGGTTGAGAGTCCAACCATACTCTAGCTCTGTCTCTTACAGCAAACGGGAAAAGCATAAGCCTGTAGACCTCGGGATCAACCCCATTGGTCTTAACAGTATCACAAATCTGCAAGAAATCAGTTAAGAACTGAAAAGGATCTTCGGATGGAAGTCCATGAAACTTGCAGTTCTGTTGCATCAGAGAAACTAATTGAGGTTTAAGCTCAAAATTGTTTGCTCCAATGGCAGGGATTGAGATGCTTCTTCCATGTAAATTGGAATTTGGTGCAGTAAAGTCACCAAGAATCATCCTTGCATTGTTATTATTTTCGGCCATGTCTCCTTCTTTTTCGAAAATTTCTGTCAAATTTTCTCCAGAGAGTTGTGCTTTAGCTTCCCTTAGCTTCCTCTTCAGAGTCCTTTCAGGTTCAGGATCGACTTCAACAAGAATGTTCTTATCCTTGTTCCTACTCATATGAAAAAGAAGAGAACACAAAAGAAAAAATGGAATCCTCTATGTCACAGTATAGAGATTCCTTATGCAAGTATAAGAAGATAAGAATGTAAGAAGGAGAAGAGGAAAAATTCGAACACAGAGAAGGGGATGGGGTTCGAATTTTTGGTGAAGGAGAAGTGTTAGTAGATGAATAAATAAATGGAAGGAGGTGAGGAAGAGAAGAATTCAAAAATTTAAATAAATAAAATAAAAATATTTTAAAATTAAAGTTAAAATTCGAAAATTAAAATTGAAATCAAATTAAATTAAAAATTAAAACAATTAGTTAGAAAAAAGGGAATTTTGAAAAAGAGGGAAGGGATTTTCGAAAATTAGAGAGAGAGAATTAGTTAGTTAGTTTTGAAAAAGATAAGAATCAATCAAAAAGTTGAGTGGTTAATTGAAAAAGATTTGAAAATCAAATTTGAAAAGATAAGAAGTTTGAAAAGATTTTGAAATTGATTTTGAAAAAGATGTGATTGAAATTTATTTTGAAAAAGATTTGAAAAAGAAATTTAAAAAGATTTGATTTTGAAAATTAAAGTTGATTACTTGACTAACAAGAAACAAAAAGATTTGATTTTAAAATTTAAAGATTGAACCTTTCTTATTAGGCAAGTAATAAACTTAATATTTTTGAATCAATCACATTAATTGTTAGCATTGAATTAAAAAATATGGAATAAAAATAAGAAAAAGATTTTGAAAATTAATTTGAAATTTTCGAAAATATAAAAGAAAAATTGAAAAAGATTTGATTTTTGAAAAAGAATTGAAAAAGATAGAATTTTTTAAATTGAAAATTTGATTTGACTCATAAGAAACAACTAAATTTTAAAAAGTTTTGAAAAAGTCAACTCAAATTTTCAAAAATTTATGAGTGAAAAAGGGAAAGATATTTTTTTGATTTTTGAATTTTTAATGATGAAAGAGAAAAATAATAAAAAGACTCAAAACATGAAAATTATGAATAAAAACACATGATGCATGCAAGAAAACTATGAATGTCAAGATGAACACCAAGAACACTTTGAAGATCAAGATGAACATCAAGAATTATTTTTGAAAATTTTCAAGAAAAGAAAAACATGCAAGACACCAAACTTAGAAATTTTTAATGTTGAAACATTAAGAATTCAAGAATGCATATGAAAAACAAGAAAAGACATAAAACAAGAAAATATGAAGATCAAACAAGAAGACTGGCCAAGAACAACTTGAAGATCATGAAGAAAGCAATGCATGAAATTTTCGAAAATAATTTTTAGAAAATAAGAAAAATGCAATTGACACCAAACTTAAAACTTGACTCTAGACTCAAACAAGAAACACAAAATATTTTTGGCTTTATGATTTTATTAAATTTTTTTTTATTTTTCAAAAATTAATTGGGAAAAACAAAAAAGAAGAAATTTTTTTTTTTGTATTTTTTGAAAATAAGAAATAAAAAGCTTAAAATTAAAATAAAATTACCTAACCTGAGCAACAAGAGGAACCGTCAGTTGTCCAAACTCGAACAATCCCCGGCAACGGCGCCAAAAACTTGGTGCACGAAATTGTGATCGTTCATTCCTTGGTAACGGCGCTAAAAACTTAATACGCACGTTCATGATTTTAGTTCTTTTTCACAATTTCGATACAACTAACCAGCAAGTGCACTGGGTCATCCAAGTAATAAACCTTACGTGAGTAAGGGTCGATCCCACGGAGATTGTCGGCCTGAAGCAAGCTATGGTCACCTTGTAAATCTCAGTCAAGCAGATTCAAGTGGTTATAGAGTTTTAATAATTAAAAGATAAATAAAACATAAAATAGGATAGAGATACTTATGTAATTCATTAGTGAGAATTTCAGATAAGCGTATAGAGATGCTTTCGTTCCTCTAAACCTCTGCTTTCCTGCTGTCTTCATCCAATCATTCCTACTCCTTTCCATGGCAAGCTTTATGTAAGGCATCACCGTTGTCAATGGCTACATCCCATCCTCTCTGTGAAAATGGTCCAATGCGCTGTCACTGCATGGCTAATTATCTGTCGGTTCTTGATCATACTGGAATAGGATTTACTATCCTTTTGCGTCTGTCACTACGCCCAGCACTCGCGAGTTTGAAGCTCGTCACAACCATCCCTTCCCAGATCATACTCGGAATACCACAGACAAGGTTTAGACTTTCCGGATCTCAGGAATGGCCATCCATGGGTTCTAACTTTTACCACGAAGATTCTAATATCTCGGACTCGGTCCCCTGTATTAGATATCTAAGAGATACTCATTCTAGCTTGTTTATATGTAGAACGGAAGTGTTTGTCAGGCACGCGTTCATAGGTGAGAATGATGATGAGCATCACATAATCATCACATTGATCATGTTCTTGGGTGCGAATGGATATCTTAGAGAAGGAATAAGTTGAATTGAATAGAAAAATAGTAGTACTTTGTATTAATTCATGAGGAACAGCAGAGCTCCACACCTTAATCTATGGAGTGTAGAAACTCTACCGTTGAAAATACATAAGTGATAAGGTCCAGGCATGGCTGAATGGCCAGCCCCCAAAACGTGATCAAAGGATCAAAAGATAATCCAAAGATGTAAATACAATAGTAAAAAGTACTATTTATACTAAACTAGTTACTAGGGTTTACAGAAATGAGTAAATGATGCAGAAATCCACTTCTGGGGCCCACTTGGTGTGTGCTTGGGCTGAGCATTGAGCTTTACACGTGTAGAGGCTTCTCTTAGAGTTGAACGCCAGTTTGTAACCTGTTTCTGGCGTTTAACTCCACTTTGCAACCTGTTTTTGGCGTTTAACTCCAGAATGCAGCATGGAACTGGCATTGAATGCCAGTTTGCATCGTCTAAACTCGAGAAAAGTATAGACTATTATATATTGCTGGAAAGCCCTCGATGTCTACTTTCCAACGCAATTGATAGCGCACCATTTGGAGTTCTGTAGCGCCAGAAAATCCACTTTGAGTGCAGGGAGGTCAGAATCCAACAGTATCTGCAGTCCTTCTTCAACCTCTAAATCTGATTTTTGCTCAAGTCCCTCAATTTCAACCAGAAAATACCTGAAATCATAGAAAAACACACAAACTTATAGTAAAGTCCAGAAATATGATTTTTATTTAAAAACTAATAAAAGTATACTAAAAACTAACTAAATTATACTAAAAACTATGTAAAAACAATGCCAAAAAGCGTATAAATTATCCGCTCATCAGTTTTCAACTAACTACTTTCAACCCTTTTCAAGGCATGATTATTGGTGTTCCTGATAAACACGCATTCCGCATATCATAGATCTTGGATCGTGATTTTTATTTAAATTCTTTGACTATTAGCTTGTATACAGTCCAAAAGTCTACATCTATCTAACTCAATTCATGCTAATATTGCTATTCTATTCCTTATTTGCCCATCTATGCTTATATTGCTAAAATACTATTTTCTTACTTGTTTTCCTACGTTAGTTTAATAAACTGTATCTTGGAACCTCTACTTTTCAGGATGTCTGACCCAAAAGGCAAAGGAAAAGCCAAAACAGGCACAGGCAAAAGAAAAAGAGGAGATTCCTCTACCACTATTTTAGATATCCTACATGATGATTCCTGGCATGAGAAAAACTTTACTCTGCAAGAAAAAGCAGATCAACTCGTGCCTGCCACTGATCCGATCAAGTTCGCAAACCGTTATTGTGAGCTAAAGTATGATGTCTTTGGGACTCACAGGCACCTATACTTGGAAAAGACCCTCAGAATCCTAGCTGAACTACAACAGTACACTACCGAACAGATAAAACAGAGAGGCTGGTTCTTTCTAGAGAGGAACTTGACTGAGGTTAATGCATCTTGGGTCAGAGAATTTTATTGCAACTATTTTAAAATGACCCTAGATGCAATCCATCTCAGAGGAAAACAAGTTTTAGTTACTGAGGAAGCAATTGAAGAAATCCTCCAATTCCAGCCTAAGTCAGATGAACCAGATGGTTACCAGAAGGCTGAGGAAGATATGAGGTTTATGCGTTTTGATTGGGAAGCAGTGAAGTGCACTATAGCTATTGATCCTGCTGTCCCATGGGTTATGGGTAAGTCAACAGTGACCCCAAATGGCATAAAAATTATTTATCTGAATGATGAGGCTCGGCTATGGCAGCAAATTCTAGAAGGCAAGGACTTGTACCTTCCCCGATTCATCCGTCACTCCATGGCTAAAGTCCATGTTCGAGGCACACTACCTTTCCCATATCTGATTACCCAATTGGGCCACCGAGCTGAGGTACCCTGGGAACCTGAGGATGAGAGACCACCAGCCACCGACTGCAAGAAGATCATCCCACATGGGAGGAAGTTCATAGCTCTGGGCTACAGACCTCCCTCTCTCACTGCCCCCACTGATGCAGCCACATCTTCTACTGCTCTTTCAGCATCTGCTGCATCAGCCACCACCACAGCACCTTTACCTGCTTCTGAGCCCATTTACTACTTAGTGCACCGCCTCTTTGAGCAGCTATACCAGATGGAGCGTCGCAACCAGCGGCGATATGAGCGGTCTGAGCGTCGCAGCAAGCAACGCTTTGAGCATTTGAAGTTGATGATCTGGTCAGGCCCCACTGACATCCCCTCCGAGCCTGACACACCATTAGAGCCATCTGAGGAGGAAGCGGATGACCAGGAGGAGGATGCACGAGCAGAGGCTGAGCAAGTAAGACCCGAGCAGGCTGCGCCACATCATAAAGAGCCCCAGCAGATACAGCCAGCCGATCCACAGGTCCCTTTACAGACAGAGCCTCTGCTTCAGCAAGTAGATCCCCAGACACTCACATAGACTGTAGCACCTCAGGCCGCCACAGAGACACCAGCAGCACACCCTTCCGGAGATGCCACTTCTTCACACCCAGCTTAATTGAGCATCGAGGACGATGCTATTGTATAAGTGTGGGGAGGTCGCCATCTCTGGCGAACTTTATTTTGGTGAACCACTTTCATTTTATTTTATTTTTATTTTATTTTATCTTATTTTCAACTCCGCCTATGTTACACTTGCGGTACATAGCCGGTCCCAAGCCCGGATAAAGGAGGAGGGTTGTGTTAGGTCTTCGGCAACCAACATAAAAATATAGCTGAACCCCCATGACATGAATCAAAGACATTATTGCGCTAAAGCTAGGTCGTTGCCCGCAAGCAACGCGCCGTATGGCTCGAGTACGGTGTCAAAGCAAGAGCCGCTGTATCGGTGCCCGGATGTAGTGTTAAATGAGCAAGGGTTCTCACGTTTTCGTGAACGGACGAGGGTAAATAAGCTAGTTCACAAAGTAAAAGGTAAAGGTCGAAGCGACAGAAGGTTGAGATTTGGGACATGGAACATAGGCACTCTAACAGGAAAGTCCATGGAGGTGGTGGACACCATGACAAGGAGGAAGATTAACATTATGTGCCTACAAGAAACGAAATGGGTTGGTGCAAAGGCTAGGGAGTTGGATACTTCTGGTTTCAAACTTTGGTATACAGGAAAGGTGAAGAATAGGAATGGGGTTGGAATAATTGTGGATAAGCAGTGGAAGAAGGACGTAGTGGATGTCAAGAGGGTGGGAGATCGGATCATCTCTGTCAAACTTGTGGTGGAGGGAGGTGCTTTCCATGTGATTAGCGCCTATGCACCGCAAGTGGGTTCGGACGAACAACACAAGATAAGGTTTTGGGAGGATCTAGAGACTTTGGTTCAAGGCATACCTTTGGGAGATAAGATTTTCTTAGGAGGAGATTTAAATGGCCATGTTGGGAGAGAAGTGACTGGATATGGGAGTATTCACGGAGGCCATGGTTTCGGGGTGATCAATGCCGAGGGTAAAACTATTTTGGACTTTTCCTCAACCTTTGATCTTCTCATCGCAAATACATGTTTTAAAAAGAGAGACGAGCATCTTATAACCTATAAGAGTGGCATGACAAGCTCTCAAATCGACTTCTTCTTGTTGAGGAGAGTCGACCGGAAATTTTGCATTAACTGTAAAATTATCCCGGGAGAGAGTTTGACAACACAACATAGGGTGCTCGTCATGGATTTTCGCATCGAGCAAAAGTTGAGGAAAAGACATCATACGAAGAACCCAAGGACGAGGTGGTGGCGGATGAAAGGTGAGGAACAAAGAAGCTTCCTAAGACGGGTAGGAGAAGAGGCAAAGTGCGATGGAAATGGAAGCGCGGAAGAGATGTGGAGGGAGATGGCAGAAGTTATTAGAAGAACAGCAAAAGAAAGTTTTGGTAAATCTAAAGGAATAGGACCAAGAGACAAGGAGTCCTGGTGGTGGAATGCGAGCATACAAGAAAAGATAAAGATAAAAAGGGAATGCTTTAAAGAGTGGTCTTTATGCCGCAATGCAGATAACTGGGAAAAATATAAGGCGGCTAAGAAAGAGACAAAAGTGGCTGTAAGTGAAGCAAGAACAAGAGCATATGAGGGTCTCTACCAGTCTTTGGGCACGAAAGAAGGAGAAAAAGGTATATATAGAATCGCAAAGAGCCGGGAAAGAAGAACGAGAGATTTGGATCAGGTTAAGTGCATAAAGGATAAGGATGGAGAGGTGTTGGCTCAAGAGGAGAAGATTAATGAAAGGTGGAAGAGTTACTTCTACGAGTTATTTAATGAGGGACAGAAGACTCTTCCGAGCCTTGGTCGATTATGCACAAGGGAAGAAGATCAAAACTTTGACTACTATCGAAGGATTCGAGACTTCGAGGTAAAAGAGGATCTAAAGCAGATGAAAAATGGCAGGGCAGTAGGACCTGATAATATCCCGATTAAGGTTTGGAAGGGTCTTGGAGAAAAAGGCATCAACTGGTTAACCATGCTTTTTAATGAGATTTTAAGGTCAAAGAAGATGCCTGATGAGTGGAGAAAGAGCACCTTGGTACCTATCTACAAGAATAAGGGGGATATACAAAGTTGCGGAAACTATAGAGGGATTAAGCTTATGAGTCATACTATGAAGTTGTGGGAAAGGGTGATAGAACGGAGGTTGAGAAAAGAGACACAAGTAACAGAGAACCAATTTGGATTTATGCCAGGCAGATCTACCACTGAAGCGATATACCTATTAAGAAGGATGATGGAGAGGTATCGTAGTAGGGATCTACATATGGTGTTTATTGATTTGGAAAAAGCGTATGATAGGGTAGCAAGGGAGGTCTTATGGAAGGTTTTAGAAAAGAGGAGAGTAAGGATCGCATATATTCGGGCAATTAAAGACATGTATGATGGGGCCACAACTTGTGTGAAGACCCAAGGTGGTGTGACAGAGGAATTCCCTATTGGTATAGGATTACACCAGGGATCATCCTTAAGTCCATACCTTTTCACATTAGTCTTGGAAGTACTCACAGAGCACATCCAAGAGCCTGTGCCATGGTGCATGCTTTTTGCCGATGATATCATCCTTATGGGAGAGTCAAGGGAAGACCTAAATAAGAAGTTGGAGTTATAGAGAGAAGCTCTAGAAGTGTATGGTCTGCGCATAAGCCGTAGCAAGACGGAATATATGGAATGTAAGTTCATTCTGAGAAGGGAAAACCCCAATATAGAGGTGAAGATTGGAGAAAACACCCTACGAAAAGTTAAAAGTTTTAAGTATCTTGGGTGGATCATACAGGACAATGGAGAGATTGAACAGGATGTAAATCATAGGATCCAAGCAGGTTGGTCAAAATGGCGGAGTGCATCTGGTTTTATATGCGACAAAAAAGTGCCTTTAAAACTTAAAGGTAAATTCTATCGCACCGCTATAAGACCGGCTATGCTGTATGGTACGGAGTGTTGGGCGGCTAAAGGGGAACACGAACATAAGCTGAGTGTGGCAGAGATGAAGATGTTGAGATGGATGAGTGGTCATACGCGATTGGATAAAATAAGGAATGAAGATATAAGGGAGAGAGTTGGAGTAGCACCCATTGTAGAAAAGATGGTTGAATCGCGTCTCATGTGGTTTGGACATGTGAGAAGAAGACCGATAGAACATCCAGTCAGGAGGGTGGATGAGATGGAAGATGGACAAAGGGCGAAAGGCAGAGGAAGACCTAAGAAGACTATCCATGAGGTGGTCAAACGAGACCTACATGTAAACGGTCTCTCTATAGACATGATACATGACAGAGCACAATGGCGTCGTTTGATTCATGTAGCCGACCCCACTTAGTGGGACAAGGCTTTGTTGTTGTTTTTTTTTATCTTATTTTCCTTTCAATACTTGCACATTTTCTTTTGCTGTATTTCTATTTATTTCTACTTTATTTCTATATTTTGCACTTTGGGCTGTATATATACCTTAGATATTTAGCTTAAATTGCACTCCTAGCTTATTAGTTGTGATATAGAAACATATGGATTATTTAGTTTAGTTTACCCTTTTAGCATATAATGATTTGGTTTAATTGAAAATAAAGGAGTAAATTAGAAATTTTAGTTTTTCAGAATCACAACAATCCACCCATTATATATATATATATATATATATATATATATAGTAATAAATGTTGGTAAATTATTTCTACATTTTTCAAGGAAAATAATTATTTTTATATGAGCCATTCAAAGATTCACATTGAGTTGAATGGAAACTCTTGATTTCTACTTGCATGATATACATAACTGATATATGGTTTTTGAGCCAAAGAACACACAACCCGTGAGTTTTTGAGCTTAATTGCGTGGTTACATTATTTAACCATAGTTTTCATTCCTGTGTGTTTCTCCTTTCTTCACTATAATTGCAGACTTTACTTTGTTTCATTCTATATGTCCAATATTCAATGTATTTACATTCTTGCATATGATTGAGGCCATTACTTGTTCTTTGCTCACTTATCCCAAATAAGCCTACCTTTTTAAGTCACCCTTGTTAGCCACCTTGAGCCTTTTAATCCCTATTTATTCTGTTCTATAACCACATCACTAGCCTTAAGTAAAAAAACAAATTAAATATCCCAATTTGGATCCTTGGTTAGCTCAAGATAGAGATTGTGCATCCACTAAGTGCGGGAAAACTGTGAGGACATGGGATGATAAGAAAGGCATTCAATTGATAAATTATTTGGAATTTGGCTGCATGCTCATGTGGAACCAAAATAATTAAAATACCATGTGCATTGTTATGTTGTGTTTATGTTTTAGATTTAAAAAAAAAACCAAAAATATTCAAGTAATTAAGTAAATAAATAAATAAAGGGACAAAATTACCCCAGTATTAAGTTAGTAGAAAAATCAATGCACGTGTAATAAAAAAAATCAAAAATAATTTGGTGCATGAGTATGTGATACAAAAGTGGTAAAATAGGGTAGCTAGACATAATTTTAAAATTGTATAGAGTATGTATATGTTAGGTGAGATTTTAGACTAATCAAGGATTCAATTTATAGCTCACTTAGCCTTATATATATGCCCTCACCTTTACCTTAGCCCCATTACAACCTTGAAAAGACCTCATGATGTTTGTATGTATGCATTAAATATTTGTTGATTGGTTAGATGAAGAACAAAGTTTTAGAAAGCATGACTAGAGAAGAGTAGAGTGATTAATCCCAAACACTGAGTGATTAGAGTGCATACACAAATCCAGTGAGGGTTAAATAGCTCATTTCCATATGTCCATGTTTAATTATTGCTTGTCTTGAAAGTTTGTCAAATCTTTTGGTTAACTCAACTCAATTGTGAACATATTTTAATATGGCTTGGCCTTTTGTTGTGCATATATGATTCCTTGAAAAATTTGACTTAATTTGACCACATGTAAGCTCTATGTGTATATAAGTGGATAGTAATTAGAATTGCATGATTCATTTAGGTAGCTTGCATTTAGATAGATTGTATTGCATAGACTCCACCATTCTACCTTCACTCCTTTTCAGTTTCTCTTGAATATAGCATGAGGACATGCTAATGTTTAAGTGTGGAGAGGTTGATAAACCACTATTTTATGATTTATCTTGTACTCAATTGAGTGATTTTTTATCAATTCTTCACCCACTTAATCATATAATTAGCATGATTTTACAATTCCTTCCTTGTTCTATGATATATGTGAAAACATGTTTCCCAGGCCTTAAAAATGTTAATTTTAATTATCCTTTATTACCATTCAATGCCGTGATCTGTGTGTTAAGTACTTTCAGGATTTATAGGGCAGGCATGGCTTAGAGGATAGAAAGGAAACATGCAAAAGTAGAAGGAATGCGCAAAATGAAGTTTTGAAGGAAAAGGCAGCGATGCGCACGCATGGACGACGCGGACGCGTGCCTAGCGGAAAGCATGAGCGACGCGTACGCGTGACTGACTGGTATGCGAAATTGCGATCATCAACAATGGCGCCAAAGACTTGGTGCTCTCAAACGTGAATCACACTTTGTCACAACTTCGCACAACTAACCAGCAAGTGCACTGGGTCGTCCAAGTAATAAACCTTACGTGAGTAAGGGTCGATCCCACGGAGATTGTCGGCCTGAAGCAAGCTATGGTCACCTTGTAAATCTCAGTCAGGCAGATTTAAATGGTTGTGGTGAATTGATAATAAAAATAAATAAAATATAAACTAGGATAGAGATACTTATGTAATTCATTGGTGAGAATTTCAGATAAGCATATAGAGATGCTTTTGTTCCTCCTGAACCTCTGCTTTCCTGCTGTCTTCATCCAATCATTCCTACTCCGTTCCATGGCAAGTTGTATGTAGGGCATCACCGTTGTCAATGGCTACATCCCATCCTCTCTGTGAAAATGGTCCAATGCGCTGTCACTGCATGGCTAATCATCTGTCGGTTCTCGATCATACTGGAATAGGATTTACTATCCTTTTGCGTCTGTCATTACGCCCAGCACTCGCGAATTTGAAGTTCGTCACAGCCATCCCTTCCCAGATCCTACTCGGAATACCACAGACAAGGTTTAGACTTTCCGGATCTCAGGAATGGCCATCCATGGGTTCTAACTTATACCACGAAGACTCTAATATCTCGGACTCGGTCCTCTGTATTAGATATCTAAGAGATATTCATTCTAGATTATTTGCATGTAGAACAGAAGTGTTTGTCAGGCACGCGTTTGTAAGTGAGAATGATGATGAGCGTCACATAATCATCACATCATCATGTTCTTGGGTGCGAATGAACATCTTAAAATAGGAATAAGCTTGAATTGAATAGAAAACAATAGTACTTTGCATTAATACTCAAGGAACAGCAGAGCTCCACACCTTAATCTATGGTGTGTAAAAACTCTACCATTGAAAATACATAAGTGATAATGGAGTTCATTGGTCTTCGCCCCAGAGGGGAACCGAAGTAACCAAGACTTTTAATACAATAATAAAAAGTCCTATTTATACTAAACTAGTTACTAGGGTTTACAAAAATGAGTAAATGATGCAGAAATCCACTTTCGGGGCCCACTTGGTGTGTGCTTGGGCTGAGCATTGAGTTTTACATGTGTAGAGGCTTCTCTTGGAGTTGAACGCCAGTTTGTAACCTGTTTCTGGCTTTTAACTCCACTTTGCAACCTGTTTTGGCATTTAACTCTAGAATGCAACATGAAACTGGCATTGAACGCCAGTTTTCATCGTCTAAACTCGGGCAAAGTATGGACTATTATATATTTCTGGAAAGCCCTGGATGTCTACTTTCCAACGCAATTGAGAGCTCGCCATTTGGAGTTCTGTAGCTCCAGAAAATCTACTTTGAGTGCAGGGAGGTCAGAATCTAACAGCATCTGCAGTCCTTCTTCAACCTTTGAATCTGATTTTTGCTCAAGTCCCTCAATTTCAGCCAGAAAATACCTGAAATCACAAAAAAACACACAAACTCATAGTAAAGTCCAGAAATGTGATTTTTATTTAAAACTAAAAAAAATATACTAAAAACTAACTAAATCATACTAAAAACTATGTAAAAACAATGCCAAAAAGCGTATAAATTATCCGCTCATCACAACACCAAACTTAAATTGTTGCTTGTCCCCAAGCAACTGAAAATCAAATAGGATAAAAAGAAGAGAATATACTATAAATTCTAAAATATCAATGAAACTTAGCTCCAATCAGATGAGCGGGACTAGTAGCTTTTTGCCTCTTGAATAGTTTTGGCATCTCGCTTTATCCATTGAAGTTCAGAATGATTGGCATCTATAGGAACTTAGAATTCAGATAGTGTTATTGATTCTCCTAGTTCAGTATGTTGATTCTTGAACACAGTTACTTAATGAGTCTTGGCCGTGGCCCTAAGCACTTTGTTTTCCAGTATTACCACCGGATACATAAATGCCACAGACACATAACTGGGTGAACCTTTTCAGATTGTGACTTAGCTTTGCTAAATTCCCCAATTAGAGGTGTCCAGGGTTCTTAAGCACACTCTGTTTTTGCTTTGGAGCTTGACTTTAACCACTCAGTCTCAAGTTTTCACTTGACACCTTCACGCCACAAGCACATGGTTAGGGACAGCTTGGTTTAGCCGCTTAGGCCAGGATTTTATTCCTTTAGGCCCTCCTATCCACTGATGCTCAAAGCCTTGGATCCTTTTTTATTATCCTTGCCTTTCGGTTTTAAGGGCTATTGGCTTTTTGCTCTTGCCTTTTGGTTTAAAGAGCTTTTGGCTTTTTCTGCTTGCTTTTTCTTTTTCTTTTTCTTTTTTTTCGCCATTTTTTTTTCCGCAAGCTTTTGTATATTCACTGCTTTTTCTTGCTTCAAGAATCAATTTTATGATTTTTCAGATTATCAAATAACATGTCTCATTTTTCATCATTTTTTAAGAGCCAACATATTTAACATTCTTAAACCACAATTTCAAAAGACACATGCACTGTTCAAGCATTCATTCAGAAAACAAAAAGTATTGTCACCACATCAAAATAATTAAACTAGTTTCAAGGATGAATTCAAAACCATGTACTTCTTGTTCTTTTATTTTTAGAACATTTTTTCATTTAAGAGAGGTGATGGATTCATATTCATAACTTTAAGGCATAGACACTTAGACACTAGTGATCATATAGTAAAGATACAAACATAAATAAAACATGAAGCTCAAAAATCGAAAAACAGTAAAATAAATAGACAAGGAGATTAAGGAATGAGTCCACCTTAGTGAGGATGGCGTCTTCCTCTTCTTGAAGAACCAATGGTGCTTTTGAGCTCCTCTATGTCTCTTCCTTGCCTTTGTTGCTCCTCCCTCATAGCTCTTTGATCTTCTCTAATCTCATGGAGGATGATGGAGTACTCTTGATGCTCCACCCTTAGTTGTCCCATGTTGGAACTTAATTCTCCTAGGAAAGTGTTGATTTGCTCCCAATAGTTTTGTGGAGGGAAGTGCATCCCCTGAGGCATTAGTGGTTATGGAAAAACAAAAAATGCAATGTTTTTTTCCACACCAAACTTAAAATGTTTGCTCGTCCTCGAGCAAAAGATGGAGGAAAGGAGGAGAAGAAGAAGAAGTGGAGGAGATGGAGGTGTGTGGTGGGTTCGGCCAAGGGTGGGGGAAGTGTGTATGAAAAGGTGTGAAGAGGAGAGAAGAAGAGGTGTGGCAGGTGGGGATCCTGTGGGGTCCACAGATCCAGTGGGGCCAAGGACTTAACATCCCTACTCCAATTAGGCGTGTAAAATGCCCTTGCTATGCAATCCTGGCGTTTAACGCCAGACTGATGCTTGTTTCTGGCGTTAAACACCCAAATGTAGCCTGTTTTTGGTGTTTAACGCCAGATAGATGCTTGTTTCTGGCGTTAAACGCCAGCTTGCTGCTTGTTTCTGGTGTTAAACGCCAGACAGATGCTTGTTTCTGGCGTTTAAATGCCAGAATGCTCCTCCTCCAGGGTGTGCTGTTTTTAATTCTGTTTTTCATTCTGTTTTTGATTTTTTAGTAGTTTTTGTGACTCCACATGATCATCAACCTAATAAAACACGAAATAAAATAAAATAGATAAAATAACATTGTGTTGCCTCCCAACAAGCGCTTCTTTAATGTCAATAGCTTGACAGTGAGCTCTCATGGAGCCTCACAGGTAATCAGAGCAAGGTTGGAACCTTCCAACACCAAACTTAGAGTTTGAATGTAGGGGTTCAACACCAAACTTAGAGTTTGGTTGTGGCCTCCCAACACCAAACTTAGAGTTTGACTGTGGGGGCTTTGGTTGACTCTGCAGTGAGAGAAGCTTTTCATGCTTCCTCTCCATGGTTACAGAAGGAGATCATTGAGTTTTAAACACAAGGTTGTCCTCATTCAGTTGAAGGACCAACTCTCCTTTGTCCACATCAATCACAGCTCTTGCTGTGGCTAGGAAGGGTCTACCAAGGATGATGGATTCATCCTCATCCTTCCCAGTGTCTAGGATTATGAAATCAGCAGGGATTTAAAGGCCTTCAACCTTTACTAACACGTCCTCTACTGGTCCATAAGCCTATTTTCTTGAGTTGTCTGCCATCTCTAATGAGATTTTGGCAGCTTGCACCTCAAAGATCCCAAGTTTCTCCATTACAGAGAGTGGCATTAAGTTTATTCCTGACCCTAGGTCACACAGAGCTTTCTCAAAGGTCATGGTGCCTATGTTAAAGGGAATTAGGAATTTACCAGGATCCTGTTTCTTTTGAGGTAAAGTATGCTGAACCAAGGCATTTAGTTCCTTGATGAGCAATGGAGGTTCATCCTCCCAAGTCTCATTACCAAATAATTTTGCATTCAGCTTCATGATAGCTCCTAAATACTGAGCAACTTGTTCTTCAGCAATGTCTTCATCTTCTTAAGAAGATGAATAGTCATCAAAGCTCATGAATGGTAAAAAGAGGTTCAATGGAATCTCTATGGTCTCTAGATGAGCCTCAGATTCCTTTGGTTCCTCAAAGGGAAACTCCTTATTGGTCACTGAACGTCCCAGGAGGTCTTCCTCACTAGGATTCATGTCCTCCTCCTCCCTTGTAGGTTCGGCCATGATGGTCAAATCAAAGGCCTTGCACTCTCTCTTTGGATTTTCTTCTGTATTACTTGGGAGAGTACTAGGAGGAGTTTCAGTGACCCTTTTACTTAGCTGGCCCACTTGTGCCTCCAAATTTCTAATGGAGGACCTTGTTTCATTCATGAAACTGAAAGTGGCCTTAGATAGATCAGAGACTATATTTGCTAAGCTAGATGGATTCTGCTCAGAATTCTCTGTCTATTGCTGAGTGGATGATGGAAAAGGCTTGCTATTGCTAAACCTGTTTCTTCCACCATTATTAAAGCCTTGTTGAGGCTTTTGTTGATCCTTCCATGAGAAATTTGGATGATTTCTCCATGAGGGATTATAGGTGTTTCCATAGGGTTCACCCATGTAATTCACCTCTGCTATTGCAGGGTTCTCAGGATCATAAGCTCCTTCTTCAGAAGATGCCTCTATAGTACTGTTGGATGATTCCTTCAATCCATTCGGACTCTGAGAAATCATATTGACTTGCTAAGTCATTATTTTGTTCTGAGCTAATATGGCATTCAGAGCATCCATTTCAAGAACTTCCTTCCTCATAGGCGTCCCATTACTCACAGGATTCCTTTCAGAAGTGTACATGAACTGGTTATTTGCAACCATGTCAATGAGTTCTTGAGCTTCTGTAGGTGTTTTCTTTAGGTGAATGGATCCACCTGCAGAATGGTCCAGTGACATCTTTGATAGCTCAGATAGACCATCATAGAATATACCCAGGATGGTCCATTATGAAAGCATGTCAGAAGGACACTTTTTGGTCAGTTCCTTGTATCTCTTCCAAGCTTCATAGAGGGACTCACCTTCTTTCTGTTTGAAGGTTTGAACATCCACTCTAAGCTTACTAAGCTTTTGAGGAGGAAAGAACTTGGCTAAGAAAGCTGTGACCAGCTTATCCCAAGAGTTCAGGCTGTCTTTAGGTTGAGAGTCCAACCATATTCTAGCTCTGTCTCTTACAGCAAACAGGAAAAGCATAAGCCTGTAGATCTCGGGATCAACCCCATTGGTCTTAGCAGTATCACAGATCTGCAAGAATTCAGTTAAGAACTGAAAAGGATCTTCTGATGGAAGTCCATGAAACTTGCAATTCTGTTGCATCAGAGAAACTAATTGAGGTTTCAGCTCAAAATTGTTTGCTCCAATGGCAGGGATTGAGATGCTTCTTCCATGTAAGTTGGAATTTGGCCCATTAAAGTCACCAAGCATCTTCCTTGCATTATTATTATTTTCGGCCATGTCTCCTTCTTTTTCGAAAATTTCAGTAAAGTTCTCTTTAGAGTGTTGTGTTTTAGCTTCTCTTAGCTTCCTCTTCAGAGTCCTTTCAGGTTCAGGATCAGCCTCAACAAGAATGTTCTTATCCTTGTTCCTGCTCATATGAAAAAGAAGAAAACAGGAAAGAAAAGAAAATATGGAATCCTCTATGTCACATTATAGAGATTCCTTATGTAAGTATAGGAAGAGAATAATGGAGGAAGGAAAAGATAAGAATCCAAACACAAGGGAGAGGAATGAGTTCGAATTCTTATGTGAAAATAAGTTTTAGTAAATAAATAAATAAATAAATAAATAAATAAATAAATAAATAAATAGAAGGAGATTAGGGATGGAATTTTTGAAAATAATTGAAAAGAAAAGAAAAATATTTTTGTTTTTAAATTAAAAATTATAATTAAAATTCGAAAATAAGAAAAAAAATAAAATTAAAATTAAAATTTAAAATAATTAGTTAATTAAAAAGGAATTTTGAAAAAGAGGGAAGGGGTTTTCGAAAATTAGAAAGAGAGAGTTAGTTAGGTAATTTTGAAAAAGATATGATTTAAAATTTAAAGATTGAACCTTTCTTAATAGGCAAGTAACAAACTTTAAAATAATTGAATCAATCACATTAATTGTTAGTAAAAATTTTGAAATTATGAAACAAAAATAAGAAAAAGATTTTGAAAATAAATTTTGAAATTTTCGAAAATATTAAGAAGAAAATTGAAAAAGATTTGATTTTTGAAAGAGTTTTGAAAAAGATAGAATTTTTAAATTGAAAATTTGATTTGACTTATAAGAGACAACTAGATTTTAAAAATTTTTGAAAAAGTCAAGTCAAATATTCGAATTTTATGAGAAAAAAAGGGAAAGATATTTTTTGATTTTTAAATTTTTAATGATGGAAGAGAAAAACATCAAAAAGACTTAATGCATGAAAATTTTGGATCAAAACACATGATGCATGCAAGAACACTATGAATGTCAAGATGAACACCAAGAACACTTTGAATGTCAAGATGAACACCAAGAACTTATTTTTGAAAATTTTTAAGAAAAGAAAAATATGCAAGACACCAAACTTAGAAATTTTCAATGTTGAGTGATGTCAGGGCATTTTGGCCAGTTTCACTAACCTTTTCTTTACTGTTTTAGGGTAGTTTCATGCATTTTCTTAGGAAATAAGCAAGTTTTGGGTAGAATTTCACTTACATCTTGATTTAAGCATACATTGAGTATTTTACATAATTTCATGAGAATTTTGCATGAATTAGATGACAAATTGGATGATGCATGTCTCATGATGTGGATTAGAACTTTGATGCACTTTATTGCTTGATTTCAGGAGAAAGGAAGCAAGAAAGAGCCACGTTAGCAGCCACATTAGTCTAACTACCGTGACCACCAACGTGGAATGGGAGCTAGCTTGCAATGTTAATGAGAAAAGTAATCGCCAATAACGTCCTCGAAAGCCATCATAGCCCACGTTAAGAGTCACGTTAACTAAGTTAACGTGAACTCTAACATGGAAGAAAGAAATAAGGCCAACGTTAGGGACACTCACCTTTGTCACTAACGTTGGACCAAGCTCATAAGTGGCCACGTTAAGAGCCACGTTAACTCAGTTAACGTGGACTCTAACATTGGGAAGCAAAAGAGAAGCCAACGTTAGTGACACTTACCTTTGTCACTAACGTTGGCCAAGCTACGATGAGCCACGTTAGTTGCCACGTTAACTTAGTTAACGTGGAAGCTAACATGGAGAAAGCAAGTGATCGCCAACGTTAGTGACACTTACTTTTGTCACTAACGTTGGGATGTACCACCACAAGTCACTATGAGCAACGTTAGCTCCCAGGTTAACTTAGTTAACGTAGAAGCTAACGTGGATAAAGGAGATGATAAGCCAACATTAGTGACATTCACCTTTGTCACTAACGTTGGAGATGGCTATCATTACCATGTTAGAAGCCACGTTAACTTAGTTAACGTGGACTCTAACGTGGGAAGTAGGGGCACCTTGGAACGTTAGTGACAAAGGTAAGTGTCACTAACGTTCTCGAAGAATTGGCAAGCCTACGTTAAGAGCCACGTTAACTAAGTTAACGTGAACTCTAACGTAGGGAGGGAGGACTCTCAACATTATTGGAAAAGGTGAGTCCCAATAATGTGTGTGAAGGACCAAGAGGAAACGTTAGTGGTCACGTTGGTGCCACTAACGTTGAAGTTAACATGGATCATCCCTGGGTGAGGAACGTTAGTGAAAAAGGTGATTGTCACTAACGTTCTCGAACCCACACTCTCACTTAACGTTAACGCCACTAACGTCCTAAGCTAAAGACCCTTCCTACTTCACACTTTCTCTCTGCAAGTAAAGCTAAGCCCACTGCAGAAGATAACTGCTTCAAACTCAAGATCCAAAGGCCCATATCCAAGACTTGAAGAATCAACTAGAAGATCAGAAGAGTAGTATATATAGGGATAGTCTTGAATCAGGAAACAGCTTTTGGGGATTGGAAATTGAGAACTACTTTTTGTATAATTTACTCTACACTTATAGTTCAAGTTTTCATGATGTATTCTCCATCTTTTTTTTCCATTTCAAGAGCTATGAACAGCTAAACCCCTTTCATTGGGTTAGGGAGCTCTGTTGTAATTTGATGGATCAATACTAATTTTCATTACTCTTCTTCTATCTTTTCTCTTGATTTTACTAGAAAGCTTTCAATCTTCATCCAATTGGGTAGTTATCTTGGAAAAGAAGCTATTCATACTTGGATCTCTTCTGAACCTTGGAAGAGGAAAGAAGAGATCATGCTAGAAATGCTTTCTCATGTTGGACCAAATTGGGTTTGGTTGGGTATGGTGACTATAATCCTACCAACACTTGATTTGGGAATGCATGTGGTATAATCAGTGACCATACTTCATCTCTTCTCATGAGAAATTGACCAAGGAATTGGCTATTGATCAAGATTTGAGAGATTGAATTACCAAGGAATTGGAATTCGATCACTTAAGATTGCCAAGGAGATCAATGAATGCATTGATTGAGGAAGAGATGAAAATGAACTTGATCCGGAGAATGTAACATCTCCTAAGCCCAATGAATCCCCATTTCCGATCTTACCCATTCTCTTTAATTTCTGCAATTTACTTTCATGAGCATTTTCTCCATTTCCATTTACAATTCTGCAATTTACTTTTCGTCATTTACTTTCAGCTCTTTATTTCCAGCATTTACATTTTCTGCTATTTACTTTCCCGCCATTTAATTTCCTGCAACTCTCAAACCAAATTCTGCTTCGCTCAACTATAACGTTCCTCTAATTAAAGTTGCTTGACCAATCAATCCCTCTGGGATTTGACCTTACTCTATTGTGAGTTTTTACTTGACGACAATTCGGTATACTTGCCAAAGGAAAATTGTTGAGAGACAAGTTTCCGTGTTATCAAGTTTATGACGCCGTTGCCGGAGATTGATTTTGTATCAACAATGACTAAATTGGAGGATAACTAGATTGAGCATTTTTCTTTAGTTTGATTTAAATTTCTGTTCGAGTTAATTACTTTCAGTTTTAGTTATTTTCCTTCCTTCCCCCTACTCCTTTTTCTTAGTTATTTACCATTCAGTTCACTAACCCACTAACTGTTTGATATATTGCATCACTCACACTAACAGCAATTTTAACAAGAGTACTTTCTGCATTTATTTCCTTGCTTGTGCCTTGTTGGTTGTATGACAGGGAGAAGAAGTGAGGCTTCAACTTCCTTTGATTCTGAACCTGAGAGGACCTTCCTTAGATTAAGGAGGGAAGCAAGAGGAAAGAGAGTAGTTGGTGCTGAGGAAGAGGAGGAGTACTTTGAACCAGACATGGATGAAAACATGGAGAACCATCATGAAGAAGAGGCTCACAACCATGGCAGAGAAGGTCCAGCGCATTAGGCTGGACAAGAGAGAAGAGTTCTGGGTTCTTATATTAACCCAAACCCAGGAAACTGTGGAAGTAGCATCCAAAGGCCAACCATACATACCAACAACTTTGAACTAAAGCCACAGCTCATCACCCTTGTTCAGAACAATTGTTCATTCGGAGGAAGTGTCCAAGAAGACCCAAATCAACATCTAACCACCTTCCTGAGGATATGTGATACTATGAAGTCTAATGGTGTTCATCCTGACACTTATATACTACTTCTGTTCCCTTTCTCACTTAAGGACAAGGCATCTAAATGGCTGGAATCCTTCCCAAAGGAGAGTTTAGCAACCTGGGAAGATATGGTGAACAAATTCTTGGCAAGATTCTATCCTCCTCAACGGATCAACAGGCTGAGAGCTGAGGTGCAAACATTCAGGCAGCAGGATGGTGAGACTCTATATGAAGCATGGGAGAGGTTTAAGGACCTGACAAGAAGGTGTCCACCAGATATGTTGAATGAATGGGTGCAACTACACATTTTCTATGAAGGCCTCTCTTATGAATAAAAAAAGGCAGTAGACCATTCATCCGGAAGATCTCTGAACAAGAAGAAGACCATTGAAGAAGCCATAGATGTCATTGAGACTGTAGCGGAGAATGACTACTTCTATGCTTCTGAAAGAGGCAACACTAGAGGAGTGATGGAGCTAAACAATATGGATGCACTGCTGGCCCAAAACAAGCTTATTACCAAGCAGCTGGCTGACCTCACCAAGAAGATGGAGAGGAACCAAGTGGCAGCAATCACCACCTCATCAGCAACCCAAGAGGGAGTGAGTGCTGAGGCAGAGGAGGAGCAAGAACAAGCCAACTACATTGGAAACTCACCCAGGCAGACCCATGATCCTTACTCCAAAATGTACAACCCTGGTTGGAGGAATCACCCAAACTTTGGATGGCGAAATCAACAAGATCAAAGCCAAGATCAGAGACGTCACAACCCCAACAACCATGCAGCTCACCAACATTCCACACAGAGATCATATTAGCACCACCCTAACAACACCTCTCCACATCCATACCAAAACCAAAATGACCCAACTCACCCACCCACTCTCAACTCACCATCATCTAAAGAAAGACTCTCCAAAATTGAGACTCTACTTGAAAGCATATGCAAAGAGATTCAAGATAATAAGGTATTCAAAGAGGAGGTGCGAGCTAGTATCAAGAACCAGGGGGACGCCATCAAGAGGATGGAATTTCAAGTGGGATACTTATCTGAAAAGATTCCCAAACCTACTGATAGCTTCCCAAGTGACACAGAGAAAAATCCGAGAGGTGATGCAAAGAAAGTCAGAAGGAAAGATTGCAAGATGGTTACTATAAGTAATAAGGAGATTGAGGAAAAGCAAAACAAGCCATTAGAACCACTTGGAGAGACATCAGCAGAGAAACAGAAAAAGGATCACCAAGAACCCAAAATTTCACAAAAAGAGTTGACACAGAAGGAGCTGCTGAAACTTTATGCACCGTTTCTCCAATTACTCAATGGTGCTGTAGAGAAGAGAATATACTCAAGGTTTCTTGACCTGTTTGCATCCCTCCATGTAAACATACCATTCATCAAGGCCCTCCAACAAATGCCCTCATATATGAAGTATATGAAGGAGCTGCTGACCAGGAAAAGCTCACTCAAGGGAGGACAAACAATAGTGATGAATAAGGAGTGCAGTGCTCTCATTCAACCAGAGTTGCCTATGAAAAGGAGTGACCCAGGGAGTTTTCACATCCCCTGTGCCATAGGAGAAACAATGTTTGATAAAGCACTCTGCGATTTGGGAGCAAGCATCAACTTAATGCCTTTATCCCTTATGAAAATGCTGCAGATCAATGAGATAATACCCACAGATGTAGTTATCAAGCTGGCTGACAAAACTCAAAAACAAGCAGTAGGAGTGGTTGAAAATGTGCTGGTGAAGGTGGGAAAATACTTCTTTCCCATAGACTTTGTCTTCTTAGACATGGAAGAAAGTCACACTCACCCAATCATATTGGGAAGACCGTTATTAGCTACAGCCAGAGCACTCATAGATGTGGAGCGAGGGGAGCTAATTTTGAGGATCCATGATGAACAACTCAGCTTCAATGTCTTCAAACTCTCACAAGAAACAGATCATAATGAGATACTGAGGGAGGAGGCAAGCACTGAAGTACAACCAACACCTCTGGGAAACCACTTGGTTGAAGAACAAAGCAATCAGCAGCTGTCACAGGTCAAGGAAAATAAGGAGGAACCTAAACCACTAGAGTCATATGAGACCAGCAACAAAATTCCCTTAGAAGAGGAGGTCACAAAGAGCAAGGCAACATCAAAAGAGACAAAGAAGAAGGCACCAAGGAGGTGGAGGAACAAGAAGATCCCTACAGAGAACTTTTCTCCGGGGGATAAACTGATCTCAGCCTACTTTCCAGATATTCCACCTCATCTCCCCACTATCCCATCTCAGTTACCTAAGGTCTTCACCATCAACAGAGTTCTTTCCTTAGAACATGTAGAGATCCTTGATGAAGCCAATGGATATAGGTCTACTGCAAGAGGGGAAGATCTGAAGCATTACCAACCACCATGACAAAGGCAAAACGTCAAGCTAGTGACGCTAAAGAAGTGCTTCATGGGAGGCAACCCATATTTTACATGCTTTTAAAAGTAGTTAATAATGCAAGGTTCAGGGATTTCAAATCAACTTGACATGGACTTGAATGAATCTTTGTGTGCAACATATAGTGAAGAACAAGTTTGGTGTTCAAGGCACACTAAGAGAACATCAATGTAACCCATATCATGTCACTCTTAGGGGGGCCTTGAATAAATCTTTTACACCACACGGCACCAAACTAAGTTTGGTGTTGCCAATGTTGCACACATGGATGTTGAGTTAGTCAGTTGGTTTGCTCTAATGAATGGCACTTAGTTAGTTAAAACAAAAACTTTAAAAAGTAGTTATTCTTTTAATTTTGCCGCCACTTTCCACACATTTTTTTTAATCACAATTCTTTTATTTTGTAGGAGAGAAGAAAGGGGTATTGAAGTGGATTGAGTGGACAATTAAATGAGGAGGGTTCAGCCACTTCATGAAGGGAGAATACACACGTGTCTCAAGGGGAAATGCATTGGGAAATGTGCCATGCAACATTGAAAGAATGAGACCCTTGAAGACCGAACCAATCTCCCTCATAAAGATGATGATCCTTGTGCTCATCCCCTGCAGAACCCCATCCGTTCATCATACACCAACCCCATCGATCCACACCTTTCATCCACACACCACTTTCCTATATAAGTAATCCGTATTTCGTACCCCACCTTCACATTTCACTCCCACTCTTCACACCTCTCCCTTTTCGGAACCAAGCACTTCCTACCCCATTAAAAACACTCTCACCAACTCCCTTCATTGCACTAAATCCTAATCAACCGAAGCCCATTCTCCACACCATTTCTTTTCAAAAGTCACTCATGGCATCATCAAGCTCTAAAAGAAGAAAGGGAAATGAGCCCATGGAGCAACGCCCTTTTGATGAAAAGAAGTTCAGAACTTCTTATCATGCATTACAGTACGGATGGATGGTTGATAAGGAGATTGTCTATGAGCTAGGCTTTCAAGTCAGAAAAACTGAGTGTCCCGAAATCACAAAGAAAGTGGAAAAGAGAAGATGGAAGCCCCTCACTGATCCGGTCACTAGGGTAAATGCAAATCTTGTAAGAGAATTTTATGCAAATGTTGTTCGTTATGATAAGACAGATGAGTCTTATACAAGTTTCGTAAGAGGAAAGACCGTAGATTTCAGTCCCATGAGTGTCATGAGAGCATTAAAGTTGCGGTCTATACCGTTTGAGGAAGAGAGCTATCATTTAAGAATTGATAATAGCCCAAATTATGACCAGATTGTGCGAGATATATGTGTACCAGGTGCTGACTGGGTGTGAGATTCCGAAAGGAAACCCAAGTTCATTAAGAGAGGGGACATCACTCCTGAAGCAAAGGGGTGGTTTGAAATTGTAAGGAGATCCATCATCCCCGCAGGGAACAACTCAGAGGTGAATTTCAAAAGAGCCACAATGGTACACTGTATACTCAAAGGAGGAGAGATCAAGGTTCATGAACTCATAGCCCAAGGCATTAGGAAGAGGGCTGAAAATAGCGATTCTAGAGGAAAGTTAGGCTACCCCATCACTATTTTCCGACTCTGCGACAAGGCTGGGGTGGTGTTTGAAGATGAAGACCCTGAGTGGATCAAAGAGGGTATTCCCATTACAGTCCGAAGGATGAATGCTGTTGCATCCCCCTACCTCAACGGAAGCCAAGAAAGAGGCCAGCCCATCAAGTAGTAGAAGGACAAGACCTAGAAGAGCAAGCCCTAGCCACCTTGAACATGCACCAATTACAAGAAGCCATTGATGGCTTATCTAGGCAATATTGGGAAAATCAAGAGGCACAGAAGGAGCTCCAGCTACGAATGATGAACCGTCAAGAAGAATCATTTTCTAGATGGACGAATCAACAAGGAGAGTGGGAGAAGCAAATGATGGAGCAGCAATTGGAACAAGGAAAACAATGGGGTGAATCTTTCCACAGGATAGAACAAAGGCAAATTGAACAACAAGAATCTATCCAGAAGCTAATCAACATCCAAGCACATCAAGGTGCACACATACATGAGATACATCGAAAACAAATAGAACAAGCAGAACTCTTTGATGAGAACAGGGCATTCTCTGAAGGGGTTTACATAAGTGAAAGTGGAAATCATGTAAACATGCTAGCAAGGCTTGGATACTTAGTTGGACATCTACCTAATGTACATCCGGGAATCACAAAATATGATGAAGTGAAGGATGAGTTAGCACGAGAAGA
Organism: Arachis hypogaea; assembly: GCF_003086295.3. Classification (NCBI taxonomy): domain Eukaryota; kingdom Viridiplantae; phylum Streptophyta; class Magnoliopsida; order Fabales; family Fabaceae; genus Arachis; species Arachis hypogaea. Next base: position 63,021,031 of record NC_092049.1, on the reverse strand, counting down.
AAGAGTAAGGGTGGAGAAGAGTCATGAATTGGTAAAGAAGGCACTTGAAGACTGGAAAAGAGCCAGACTAGCACGGATGCAAGGAAGCACAAGTAGACACAAAGAGGACAAGCAAGAGGGAGAGCATGGGCAATCCCATGAGTAAAAGGTGGTGGAGTTCCCTATCTGTTCCATCTTTTTCAAGCTTTAAATAAGGAAAATCATGTATGAAATAGAACATGTTCCATGGTAGTTTAGAAATTTTCAATTCTGTCTTTAAGTCTTTCATTGCCTAGGTCTATGATTACTAGTCAAGTTGCCTGTTTTCAATTCCATCCTGCTTATTGTGTTGCTTGTCTCCTTTTGAATCAAATAAAAAGAGAATGTTTGTTATCAAAGACCAGATTGGAGTTCATATTGTGGAGTAAGTTCCTTAGTGTGTGATGTGGTCATAAGTTAGCTAAGTTGGTTCACCAACAAGGGTGGGAAGACAACTATCTGTCCTAAATCATATGCTTGAAACACACCCTATGAGACTAGCTAAATAATAAGATCCTAAGAAGAAAAAGGGGAAAAGAACAATAAGAGTTGAAAAAGAAAGAAAAGTTAATAAAGAATAAGGCTAGGCACCAAGGGTTTGAAACTTGAGAGATGTGTCTATGGTGCTCCTGTACCAAGGATCTGCTTGGATGAATAAGTTTGTAGGAGTGCTTCATCACTTGGTAACTTGGGTTAACTAACCCGGGATTACCAGCTGAAAGTCCACTATCAAGAGCAACCTTGCTACAGAACATTTAGTAACCCAAAGAGGTGCTGGACACCAAGGTCTCAAGAAAGAAAATAAACAAACCATGTGCATGTGGTGTATATGTATGGGGGAAAGAGACTTGAGGGAGTAAGTCCTTAGGGGTGTCTTAACACCTAGCACCTTGAACCAACTGGTTCGGGAGTGCTGGCTGAAAGCTTATCTTAAAGAGTCGCCCCCTCATAGAGCACTTAGCCTAAGAACACAAATAAGCCCAGAAAACAATAAAAGGATCAATGAATAAGAGTCTCATAGGGTGCAATTAAGTGAGTACTTCAGGACATGATAAAGGTCTGAAAGCCAGTGAAGGAATGAACCTAAGTTGCTATGCATGAAACCACCATAAAACCAAGGACATGACTTCCACAATAATGACTCATTTCTCTTGGCATTTCATTCATCATTCTCTTGTTCCAGTACTTGCTTAGGGACAAGCAAGCTTTAAGTTTGGTGTTGTGATGCTAGGGCATTTTGGCCAGTTTCATTGACCTTTTCTTTACTTTTTTAAGGTAGTTTCATGCATTTTCTTAGGAAATAAGCAAGTTTTGGGTAGAATTTCACTTACATCTTGATTTAAGCATACATTGAGCACTTTACATGATTTCATGAGAATTTTGCATGAATTAGATGACAAATTGGATGATGCATGTCTCATGATGTGGATTAGAACTTTGATGCACTTTATTGCTTGATTTCAGGACAAAGGAAGCAAGAAAGAGCCACGTTAGCAGCCACGTTAGTCTAACTAATGTGACCACCAACGTGGAATGGGAGCTAGCTTGCAACGTTAATGAGAAAAGTAATCGCCAATAACGTCCTCAAAAGCCATCATAGCCCACGTTAAGAGTCACGTTAACTAAGTTAACGTGAACTCTAACGTGGAAGAAAGAAATAAGGCCAACGTTAGTGACACTCACCTTTGTCACTAACGTTGGACCAAGCTCATAAGTGGCCACGTTAAGAGCCACGTTAACTCAGTTAACGTGGACTCTAACATTGGGAAGCAAAAGAGAAGCCAACGTTAGTGACACTCACCTTTGTTACTAACGTTGGCCAAGATACAATGAGCCACGTTAGTTGCCACGTTAACTTAGTTAACGTGGAAGCTAACGTGGAGAAAGCAAGTGATTGCCAACGTTAGTGACACTTACCTTTGTCACTAACGTTGGGATGTACCACCACAAGTCACTATGAGCAACGTTAGCTCCCACGTTAACTTAGTTAACGTGGAAGCTAACGTGGATAAAGGAGATGATAAGCCAACGTTAGTGATACTCACCTTTGTCACTAACGTTGGAGATGGCTATCATTACCACGTTAGAAGCCACATTAACTTAGTTAACGTGGACTCTAACGTGGGAAGTAGGGGCACCTTGGAACGTTAGTGACAAAGGTAAGTGTCACTAACGTTCTCAAAGAATTGGCAAGCCTACGTTAAGAGCCACGTTAACTAAGTTAACGTGAACTCTAACGTAAGGAGGAAGGACTCTCAACGTTATTGGAAAAGGTGAGTCCCAATAACGTGTGTGAAGGACCAAGAGGCAACGTTAGTGGTCACGTTGGTGCCACTAACGTTGAAGTTAATGTGGATCATCCCTGGGTGAGGAATGTTAGTGAAAAAGGTGATTGTCACTAACGTTCTCGAACCCACACTCTCACTTAACATTAACGCCACTAACGTCCTGAGCTAAAGACCCTTCCTACTTCACACTTTCTCTCTGCAAGTAAAGCTAAGCCCACTGCAGAAGATAACTGCTTCAAACTCAAGATCCGAAGGCCCATATCCAAGACTTGAAGAATCAACTAGAAGATTAGAAGAGTAGTATATATAGGGGTAGTCTTGAATTAGGAAACAGCTTTTGGGGATTGGAAATTGAGAACTACTCTCTGTATAATTTTCTCTGCACTTCTAGTTCTAGTTTTCATGATGTATTCTCCATCTTTGTTTTCCATTTCAAGAGCTATGAACAACTAAACCCCTTTCATTGGGTTAGGGAGCTCTGTTGTAATTTGATGGATCAATACTAATTTTCATTACTCTTCTTCTATCTTTTCTCTTGATTTTACTAGAAAGCTTTCAATCTTCATCCAATTGGGTAGTTATCTTGGAAAAGAAGCTATTCATACTTGGATCTCTTCTGAACCTTGGAAGAGGAATGAAGAGATCATGCTAGAAATGCTTTCTCATGTTGGACCAAATTGGGTTTGGTTGGGTATGGTGACTATAATCCTACCAACACTTGATTTGGGAATGCATGTGGTATAATCAGTGACCATACTTCATCTCTTCTCATGAGCAATTGACCAAGGAATTGGCTATTGATCAAGATTTGAGAGATTGAATTACCAAGGAATTGGAATTCGATCACTTAAGATTGCCAAGGAGATCAATGAATGCATTGATTGAGGAAGAGATGAAAATGAACTTGATCCGAAGAATGTAACATCTCCTAAGCCCAATGAATCCCCATTTCTGATCTTACCCATTCTCTTTAATTTCTGCAATTTACTTTCATGAGCATTTTTCCCATTCCCATTTACAATTCTGCAATTTACTTTCCGTCATTTACTTTCAGCTCTTTACTTCCAGCATTTACATTTTCTGCTATTTACTTTCCCGCCATTTAATTTCCTGCAACTCTCAAACCAAATTCTGCTTCCCTCAACTAGAACATTCCTCTAATTAAAGTTGCTTGACCAATCAATCCCTGTGGGATTCGACCTCACTCTATTGTGAGTTTTTACTTGACGACAATTCGGTATACTTGCCGAAGGAAAATTGTTGAGAGACAAGTTTCTGTGCTATCATTGAGACATTGATAATTCAAAGATGCATATGAGAAACAAGAAAAGTCATAAAACAAGAAATTTTAAAGATCAAACAAGAATACTTACCAAGAACAACTTGAAGATCATGAAGAATGCAATGCATGGATTTTCGAAAAATGCAAGAAAGTTTGAAAAATATGTAATTGACACCAAACTTATAATGTGACACAAGACTCAAACAAGAAACACAAAATTATTTTTGGTTTTATGATTTTATTAATTTTTTTGTATATTTTTCGAAAATTTAATTGAAAAAGGAAAAATAAGGATTTCAAAATTTTTAATAGGAGTTCCAGGAATCTTGCAATGTTAGTCTAAAGCTCCAGTCCAGGAATTAGACATGGCTTACTAGCCAGCCAAGCTTTCAGTGAAAGTTCCGGTCCAAAACACTAGACATGGCCAATGGCCAGCCAAGCTTCAGCAGATATTGATACCTCCCATGTTTACAACAACTATATGTGTAACTGCCAAATGGGTGAAGATCAACAAGCTCTTGTGATGATAAGTTGAAACCCCGGTCCAAAAGATTAGACATGGCTTACAGCCAGCCAGGATTCAACAAATCATCATGAAACACTAGAATTCATTGTTAAAAATTCTGAAGAAAAATATATTTTTGGAAATATTTATTTTTATTTTTTTTCGAAATTAAGAATAATAAAAACACAAAGCTTAAAATTAAAATAAAATTACCTAATCTGAGCAACAAGATGAACCGTCAGTTGTCCAAACTCGAACAATCCCCGGCAACGGCGCCAAAAACATGGTATGCGAAATTGCGATCATCAACAATGGCGCCAAAGACTTGGTGCTCTCAAATGTGAATCATACTTTGTCACAACTTCGCACAACTAACCAACAAGTGCACTGGGTCGTCCAAGTAATAAACCTTACGTGAGTAAGGGTCGATCCCACAGAGATTGCCGGCCTGAAGCAAGCTATGGTCACCTTGTAAATCTCAATCTGGCAGATTCAAATGGTTGTGGTAAATTGATAATAAATATAAATAAAATATAAACTAGGATAGAGATACTTATGTAATTCATTGGTGAGAATTTCAGATAAGCGTATAGAGATGCTTTCATTCCTCCTGAACCTCTGCTTTTCTGCTGTCTTCATCCAATCATTCCTACTCCCTTCCGTGGCAAGCTGTATATAGGGCATCACCGTTGTCAATGGCTACATCCCATCCTCTCTGTGAAAATGGTCCAATGCGCTGTCACTGCATGGCTAATCATCTGTCGGTTCTCGATTATACTGGAATAGGATTACTATCCTTTTGTGTCTGTCACTACGCCCAGCACTCGCGAGTTTGAAGCTCGTCACAGCCATCCCTTCCCAGATCCTACTTGGAATACCACAGACAAGGTTTAGACTTTCTGGATCTCAGGAATGGTCATCCATGGGTTCTAACTTATACCACGAAGACTCTAATATCTCGGACTCGGTCCTCTGTATTAGATATCTAAGAGATATTCATTCTAGCTTGTTTGCATGTAGAACGGAAGTGTTTGTCAGGCACGCGTTCGTAAGTGAGAATGATGATGAGCGTCACATAATCATCACATTCATCAGGTTTTTGGGTGCGAATGAACATCTTAGAATAGGAATAAGCTTGAATTAAATAGAAAAACAATAGTACTTTGCATTAATACTCAAGGAACAGCAGAGCTCCACACCTTAATATATGGTGTGTAGAAACTCTACCGTTGAAAATACATAAGTGATAATGGAGTTCATTGGTCTCCGCCCCAGAGGGGAACCGAAGTAACCAAAACTTTTAATACAATATTAAAAAGTCCTATTTATACTAAACTAGTTACTAGGCTTTACAGAAATGAGTAAATGATGCAGAAATCCACTTCCGGGACCCACTTGGTGTGTGCTTGGGCTGAGCATTGAGCTTTACACGTGTAGAGGCTTCTCTTGGAGTTGAACACCAGTTTGTAACCTGTTTCTGGTGTTTAACTCCACTTTGCAACCTGTTTCTGGCGTTTAACTCCAGAATGCAACATGGAACTGGCTTTGAACGCCAGTTTGTGTCATCTAAACTCGAGCAAAGTATAAACTATTATATATTGCTAGAAAGCCCTGAATGTCTACTTTCCAACGCAATTGAGAGCGCGACATTTGGAGTTCTGTAGCTCCAGAAAATCCACTTTGAGTGCAGTTAGGTCAGAATCCAACAGCATCTGCAATCCTTCTTCAACCTCTGAATCTGATTTTTGCTCAAGTCCTTTAATTTCAGCCAGAAAATACCTGAAATCACAGAAAAACACACAAACTCAAAGTAAAGTCCAGAAATATGATTTTTATTTAAAAACTAATAAAAATATACTAAAAACTAACTAAATCATACTAAAAACTATGTAAAAATAATGCCAAAAAGCGTATAAATTATCTGCTCATCACTGATGCGTATGTGTGACAAGGAAAACTTCCAAATGACGTGCACGCGTGACGGACGCCACCTGCAGAAAGCTGCAGAATTCGCCCCCAGCGATTTCTGGACCCTTTTTCGGCCCAAATCAAGCCCAGAAACATAGAATAGAGGCTGGAGAATGAGGGAATCAAATCATCCATCAATCATTCATTCAATAGACATAATTTTAGGTTTTAGATGTAGTTTTCTAGGGAGAGAGGTTCTCTCCTCTCTCATCGGTTTTAGGATTAGGATTTCCCTTAATTTTAGGATTGTTTTTCTTCATTCCAAGTTCAATGTTCCTTTAATTTATGTTCTCTTCTACTTTTATTTATTCTATTACTTTAGTTTGTTTATTTTTTCAATATTGATTTATGAACTCCATGTTAATTTGATTTTCTTATTTAATGCAATTTGAGGTATTTTAGATTTATGATTGCTTTCTTTAATTTATTGATGCTTCCAATTAATCTTCTCCTGGTTAAGGCATTTTTATTCGAGTATATTTTCCCCCTTTGCTTTGGTTAAGTAATTGGTGACACTTGAGTTATCAAACTCAGCTGTTGATTGAAAATTAGAATTTGTTGTTTGATTTGGATCCCTCTAAAGCTAGTCTTTCCATAGGAGTTGACTAGGACTTGAGGAATCAAATTGATTAGTCCACTTGACTTTCCTTTATTTAGTAATGGTTAACTAAGTGGGAGCAATAAACAATTCTCATCACACCTGATAAGGATAATTAGGATGGAATTTCCAGTTCTTATACCTTGCAATGATTTTCATGATAATTAATTTACATTATTTCCAGTTTATCTTCCTGTTCCCTATTTCAAAAACCAAAAAATATACCTTTTTCCATAACTAATAATAAATCATACTTCCCTGCAATTTCTTGAGAGAAGATCCGAGGTTTAAATACTTCGGTTATAAATTTTATTGGGTTTGCTTTAGTGACAGACAAGTTTTTGTACGAAAGGATTCTTTATTGGTTTAGAAACTATACTTGCAACGAGAATTTATTGCGAATTTCTTTACTGACAAAAAATCCGATCGTCATTGGTTGTCATAAAAAGGTCCACCATAACTATTGTCTTGGTATGCATCATATAATGGTTGTCGGTTATAGCGCATTGGAGGGGGGTGTTGCCAAGAGGGTTGATCAAATCCTTGTGGTTCCTCCCATCTTTGATTTTTCCAACCTTGATGCCTGTTCTCATTATAGCTTCCATTTTTTACAACAACATTGGGACCAAACTTGAAATCAGAGGGGTGAGAATTCATAGTAGCTAAAGAAGATAAAAACTAATACAAATTAATAAAAATAAATTCCTAAAACTAGAAACACTAACAAAGAAACGAAAAAGTAAATATTTATAATAACCAATAATAAGGCACACGTTTGCAATTCTCCGGCAACGGCGCCATTTTGACGAACGGATTTTTGCAAGTAAGAATTCACAAATAATTTCTCGTTACTAGTATAGTTTCTAAACCAACAGAGAATCCTTTCGTACAAAATCTTTGGTTGTCACTTAAGCAAACCCAATAAAATTAATAACCAAAGTATTTAAACATCGGGTCGTCTCTCAAGGAATTACAGGGAAGTGTGTTACTATTGGTTATGGGTTTTTGTTTTCTGAGAAATTTTAAGAGTTGAATAACAGAAAAAGTAAAGGATTGTGAATTAAGGCAATATAAATTAAAAGAGATTTATATAATTAAATAAAAAGTCTTGACTGGAAGAATGATTAATTGGAAGTTCTATCCTTGTTAGATTTTCTCAAGTGTAGTATCAAAAGGTTGTTATTTTTACTTAGTTAACCCTTACTAAATAAAGGAAAGTCAAGTGATTGAGCTAACTCTTATTCGCAAATCCTAATCCTCTCCCTTGGGAAGGACTAGCGTTAGTAAATAGAGAATTAGCCAACAACTTCCAATTTAACTAATCACTTGAGCATTCCAACTCAAGTGTCTCCTTTTAATATATCAAGTCAATTTGGGAGTCTACTCTATCAACATGCATACCATCTTCGTTGTTGGGAGAAGGGAGTAGAAAGAAGGCATAATAATCAAATTAATTGGAATGGAAGTGAGGATAATCAACGGATAAAGAAATTAAATAGAAAAATACCCTTTGCATTAATAATTAAACAAAAGAAGAAGATAATCTGAAGTAATAAAATAAAAGTAGAAGAAAACAAAATTAAAGGAACATTGAACCTGGAATTGAGAAGAAGAAGAAATCCTAATCCTACAACCTAAGAGAGAGGAGAGAATTCCTCTCTCGAGAAAACTACATCTAAAACCTAAAATTATGAATAATGAATGTTGTTTATGAATGAATGGATTCTCCCACTTTATAGCCTCTAATATGTGTTTTCTGGGCCAAAAACTGGGTCAGAAACAACCCAGAAATCACTGGGGGCGAATTCAGAAACGTACACGTCGCTGGTTTTGCGTAGATCCACGCATGCGCGTGGATTCACGCATGCGCGTCACTTATCCTCAGGGCAACTATGGCACATTATATATCATTTCGAAGCCCCGGATGTTAGCTTTCTAACACAACTAGAACTGCCTCATTGGATCCTCTGTAGCTCAAGTTATGACCGTTTGAGTGCGAAGAGGTCAGGCTGTACAGCTTAGCAATTCCTTCAATTTCTTGTATTCCTTTCACTTTTGCATGCTTCCTTTCCATCCTCTAAGCCATTCCTACCCTGTAACTCTTGAAATCACTTAACACACATATCAAGGCGTTGGATGGTAATAAGAGGGGATTAAATATAGCAAATTTAAGGCCATAGAAGCATATTTTCAATCATAGCACAAAGTTAGGAAGGAAAATGTAAAACATGCGATTAGTATGAATAAGTGTGCAATGACTTGCTAAAAACCACTCAATTGAGCACAAGATAAACCATAAAATAGTAGGGCCATTTTGATGATTGGACTTTTGACGGTTTAGAAATTCACAAATATATTCTCGTTGCAAGTATAGTTTCTAAACCAGGAAAGAATCCCTTCGTACAAAAGTTTGGTTGTCACAAGTAACAAAACCCCTAAAAAGTAATAACCGAAGTATTTAAATCTCGGGTCGTCTCTCAAGGAATTGCAGGGAGGTGTATTTATTATTGGTTATGAATTTTCTGGAAAATTTTGAGTTTGGGCAATGGGCAAATAAATGATTGTAAATTAAAGCAATGAAAATTAATAAGAGGTTTTACGTAATTAAAATAAAAAAGTCTTGATTGGGAGAATGATTAATTGGAAGTTCTATCCTTGTTGGATTTTCTCAAGTGTAGTATCAAAATGTTGTTATTTTCACTTAGTTAACCCTTACTAAATAAAGGAAAGTCAAGTGATTGAGCTAACTCTTATTCGCAAATCCTAATCCTCTCCCTTGGGAAGGATTAGCGTTAGTAAATAGAGAATTAGCCAGCAACTTCTAATTTAACTAATCACTTGAGCATTTCAACTCAAGGGTTTCCTTTTAATCAACTTCCAAGTCAAGTTGGGAGTCTACTCTGTCAACATGCATACCATCTTCGTTGTTATGAAAAAGGAATAGAAAAGAGATATGATAATTAAAATAAAATTGGAAGTAATTAAATAAACAATAAAATTAAATGAAAAAGTACTCTTTGCATTAATAATTTAAAGGAACATTGAACCTGGAATTGGGAAGAAGAAGAAATCCTAATCCTAAAACCTAAGAGAGAGGAGAGAGCCTCTCTCTCTAGAAAACTACATCTAAAACCTAAAATTATGAATTATGAATGTTGTATTCATGAATGAATGGATTCTCCCACTTTATAGCCTCTAATATGTGTTTTCTGGGCCAAAAATTGGGTCAGAAACAGCCCAGAAATCACTGGGGGCGAATTCAAATACGTATAGTTCACTGGTTTTCTATAGAACCACGCGTGTGCGTAGATTCAGGCATGTGCATCACTTTTCTTCAAAGAAACTATGGCAAATTATATATCATTTTGAAGCCCCGGATGTTAGCTTTCCAACGCAACTAGAACCGCCTCATTTGGACCTCTGTATCTCAAGTTAGGATCGATTAAATGCAAAGAGGTCAGGCTGGACAGCTTTGCAATTCCTTCAGTTTCTTGTATTCCTTCCTCTTTTGCATGCTTCCTTTCCATCCTCTAAGCCATTCCTGCCCTATAAATCCTGAAATCACTTAACACACATATCAAGGCATCCAGTGGTATAAAGGGGAATTAATTTTTCGTAATTTAAAGGTTTGGGAAGCAAGTTTTCAATTATAGAACAAAATTAGGAAGGAAAATGTAAAACCATGCAAATTATATGAATAAGTGAGTAAAGAGTTGATAAAAACCACTCAAATTAGCACAAGATAAACCATAAAATTGTGGTTTATCAGAGATCCTTCTCATTTTAGCATTGAATAAGGAGTGCATGTATGAAACAGAACATGCCTCCAATTCTAGTTTATGAGTCTATCTTTAGTTTAAGTCATTTACATTCTACTTGCTCTCTTTAAATGTCATTTTAGCTTGCTGGTCTAAGTGCTTATTTCATTTCCATCTTGCTTGAATGTATGCTTTATTCCCCTGCTTGAATAAAAAAAAACATGTTGTGAAACAAAGAAAGAGTAAGAGTTCATTATAGTAGAGGATAGAATAAGGTTATGTGGTAGTGCATGCTTGAATACTTAGCAAGTTCACTAATAAAATTGAAGGGTAGAATGTCCTTTAAGTATGAACTTAGTTGCTTTACATGAAACTTTTGAGAATAAAGATCCCTAGAAGGAAGAAAGAACAAGAAAGAATGGAAGAAAAGCCAACGTTGGTGGCAAAGTTGGGCCACCAACGGCCAGTACCAACGTTGGCAACAAAAAAAAAAAAAAGAAACAATGAATAAGCTAGGCACCAATAACTTGACCCTTAAGTCATATGCTTGTGGTGTTTTTGTACTAGGATCTACTTGGATGATTAGGTTCTAAGGAGTGTTTTAACACTTGGTAACTTGGGTTAACTAACCCGAGATTATTAACCAAAAGTCCACTATCAAGAGCAACCTAACTACAAAAGCACTTAGTGACCCAAAGAGGTGCTGGGCCTCAATGTCTCTAGGTTAAAATGTAAGCCAAATGCCTGTGGTGTGTATGTGTTGAGGAGAGGCTTGAGTTAGTAAGTCTGAGGGGTGCTTCATCACCCAACACCTTGAGCCAACTGGGTTGGGAGTGTTGACTGAAAACTTACCTTAAAGAGCTGCCTCAACACAGAACACTAAGCTCAATAAATAATAAGTTTCTAGCAAAAGAAAGGCACCAAGGATCAAGGAATAAAAAGGTTTTCATAGAAGCACCTTAGTTAGTACTTAAGGGGATGTTGTGGCCTGAAAATCAATAAGAGTTGAGCTTCAAAGACATTATGCATGAAACCCAAATGAACCAAGATTGATTATCCTCCAATAAGGACCTATACTCCTCTCTGTTTTCATTCATTCTTATCTTTTACTGCTTGCTTGGGGACAAGCAAGATTTAAGTTTGGTGTTGTGATGCCTAGGAATCTTAGGCTAGTTTCACAAGCCTTTTTTTATTAGTTTTCATTTGGTTTCATGCACTTTCTT